>NW_027479340.1:0-146998 GCF_051014685.1 Ptiloglossa arizonensis
CGTTATACGTTATACGTTATACGTTATACGTTATACGTTATACATTATACGTTATACGTTCTACGTTATACGATATACGTTAAACGCTGTACGTTATACGTTATTCGTTATACGTTATACGTTATACGTTATACGTTATACGTTATACGTTATACGTTATACGTTAAACGTTGTACGTTATACGTTATACGTTATACGTTAAACGTTATACGTTATACGTTATGCGTTATAGGATATACGTTATACGTTATACGTTGTACGTTATACGTTATACGTTATGCGTTATACGTCATGCGATATACGTTATACGTTATTCGTTATACGTTATACGTTAAACGTTGTACGTTATACGTTATACGTTATACGTTATATAATACGTTATACGTTATACGTTTTACGTTATACGTTATACGTTATACGTTATACGTTATACGTTATACGTTATACGTTATACGTTATACGTTATACGTTATGCGTTATAGGATATACGTTATACGTTATACGTTATACGTTATACGTTATGTGTTATACGTTATACGTTATACGTTATACGTTATACGTTATACGTTATACGTTATACGTTATACGTTATACGTTATACGTTATACGTTATACGTTATACGTTATACGTTATACGTTATACGTTCTACGTTATACGTTATACGTTAAACGTTGTACGTTATACGTTATACGTAATATGTAATACGTCATACGTTTTACGTTAATCGTTATACGTTATACATTATACGCTATACGTTATACGTTATACGTTATACGTTATACGTTATACGTTATACGTTATACGTTATACGTTATGCGTTATAGGATATACGTTATACGTTATACGTTATACGTTATACGTTATGTGTTATACGTTCTACGTTATACGTTATACGTTCTACGTTATACGTTATACGTTATACGTTATACGTTATACGTTATACGTTATACGTTATATGTTATACGTTATACGTTATACGTTATACGTTATACGTTATGCGTTATACGTTTTACGTTTTACGTTATACGTTATACGTTATACGTTATACGTTATACGTTATGCGTTATACGTTTTACGTTATACGTTATACGTTATACGTTATACGTTATACGTTATACGTTATACGTTAGACGCTATACGTTATACGTTATACATTATACGTTATACGTTATACGTTATACGTTATACGTTATACGTTATACGTTATACGTTATACGTTCTACGTTATACGTTATACGTTAAACGTTGTACGTTATACGTTATACGTTATACGTTAAACGTTATACGTTATACGTTATGCGTTATAGGATATACGTTATACGTTATACGTTATACGTTATACGTTATATAATACGTTATACGTTATACGTTTTACGTTATACGTTATACGTTATACGTTATACGTTATACGTCATACGTTATACGTTATTCGTTATACGTTATACGTTAAACGTTGTACGTTATACGTTATACGTTATACGTTATACGTTATACGTTATACGTTATACGTTATACGTTATACGTTATACGTTATACGTTATACGTTATACGTTATATAATACGTTATACGTTATACGTTTTACGTTATACGTTATACGTTATACGTTATACGTTATACGTTATACGTTATACGTTATACGTTATACGTTATACGTTATACGTTATACGTTATACGTTATACGTTATACGTTACACGTTATACGTTACACGTTATACGTTACACGTTATACAGTATACGTTATGCGTTATACGCTATACGTTATGCGTTATAGGATATACGTTATGCGTTATAGGATATACGTTATACTTTATACGTTGTACGTTATACGTTATACGTTATGCGTTATACGTCATGCGTTATACGTCTTACGTTATACGTTATACGTTATACGCTATACGTTATGCGTTATACGTTATACGTTATACGTTATACGTTATACGTTATACGTTATACGTTATACGTTATACGTTATACGTTCTACGTTATACGTTATACGTTAAACGTTGTACGTCATGCGATATACGTTATACGTTGTACGTTAAACGTTGTACGTTATACGTTATACGTTATACGTTATACGTTATACGTTATACGTTATACGTTATACGTTATACGTTATATAATACGTTATACGTTATACGTTATACGTTATACGTTAGACGTTATACGTTATTCGTTATACGTTATACGTTAAACGTTGTACGTTATACGTTATACGTTATACGTTATACGTTATACGTTATACGTTATACGTTATACGTTATACGTTATACGTTATATAATACGTTATACGTTATACGTTTTACGTTATACGTTATACGTTATACGTTATACGTTATACGTTATACGTTATACGTTATACGTTATACGTTATATAATACGTTATACGTTATACGTTATACGTTATACGTTATACGTTATACGTTATACGTTATACGTTATACGTTATACGTTATACGTTATACGTTATACGTTATACGTTATACGTTACACGTTATACGTTACACGTTATACGTTACACGTTATACGTTATACGTTATACGTTATACGTTATACGTTATACGTTATAGGTTATACGTTATACGTTACACGTTATACGTTACACGTTATACGTTACACGTTATACGTTACACGTTATACAGTATACGTTATGCGTTATACGTTATACGTTAGACGCTATACGTTATACGTAATATGTAATACGTCATACGTTTTACGTTAATCGTTATACGTCATACGTTATACGTTATACGTTATACGTTATACGTTATACGTTATACGTTATACGTTAAACGTTGTACGTTATACGTTATACGTTATACGTTATACGTTATACGTTATACGTTATACGTTATACGTTATACGTTATACGTTATGTGTTATACGTTATACGTTATACGTTATACGTTATACGTTATACGTTATACGTTATACGTTAGACGCTATACGTTATACGTTACACGTTATACGTTATACGTTAAACGTTATACGTTATACGTTATACGTTATACGTTAGACGTTAGACGCTATACGTTATACGTTATACGTTATACGTTATACGTTATACGTTATACGTTATACGTTATACGTTATACGTTATACGTTATACGTTATACGTTATACGTTATACGTTATACGTTATACGTTATACGTTATACGTTATACGTTATACGTTATACGTTATGCGTTTTAGGATATACGTTATACGTTATACGTTGTACGTTCTACGTTATACGTTATACGTTAAACGTTGTACGTTATACGTTATACGTTATACGTTATACGTTATACGTTATACGTTATACGTTATACGTTATACGTTATACGTTATACGTTATACGTTATACGTTATACGTTATGCGTTATACGTTATACGTTATACGTTATACGTTATACGTTATAAGTTATACGTCATACGTTATACGTTATACGTTAGACGCTATACGTTATACGTAATATGTAATACGTCATACGTTTTACGTTAATCGTTATACGTTATACGTTATACGCTATACGCTATACGTTATACGTTATACGTTTTACGTTATACGTTATGCGTTATAGGATATACGTTATACGATATACGTTGTACGTTCTACGTTATACGTTATACGTTAAACGTTGTACGTTATACATTATACGTTATACGGTATACGTTATACGTTATACGTTATACGTTATACGTTATACGTTATACGTTATACGTTATGCGTTATACGTTATACGTTATACGTTATACGTTATACGTTATACGTTATACGTTATACGTTATACGTTATACGTTATACGTTATACGTTATGCGTTATAGGATATACGTTATACGTTATACGTTGTACGTTCTACGTTATACGTTATACGTTAAACGTTGTACGTTATACGTTATACGTTATACGTTATACGTTATACGTTATACGTTATACGTTATACGTTATACGTTATACGATATACGTTATACGTTATACGTTATACGTTATACGATATACTTTGTACGTTATACGTTATACGTTATACGTTATACGTTATACGTTATACGTTATACGTTATACGTTATACGTTATACGTTATACGTTATACGTTATACGTTATACGTTATACGTTATACGTTATACGTTATACGTTATACGTTATACGTTCTACGTTATACGTTATACGTTAAACGCTGTACGTTATACGCTATTCGTTATACGTTATACGTTATACGTTATACGTTATACGTTATGCGTTATACGTTATACGTTATACGTAATACGTTGTACGTTATACGTTATACGTTATACGTTATACGTTATACGTTATACGTTAGACGCTATACGTTATACGTTATACGTTCTACGTTATACGTTATACGTTAAACGTTGTACGTTATACGTTATACGTTATACGTTATACGTTATACGTTATACGTTATACGTTATACGTTATGCGTTATAGGATATACGTTATACGTTATACGTTGTACGTTATACGTTATACGTTATGCGTTATACGTCATGCGATATACGTTATACGTTATACGTTATGCGTTATACGTTATACGTGATACGTTATACGTTATACGTTATACGTTATACGTTGTACGTTATACGTTACACGTTATACGTTATGCGTTATAGGATATACGTTATACGTTATACGTTATACGTTATACGTTATACGTTATACGTTATACGTTGTACTTTATACGTTATACGTTATACGTTGGACGTTATACGTTATACGTTATACGTTATACGTTATACGTTATACGTTATACGTTATACGTTATACGTTATACGTTATGCGTTATAGGATATACGTTATACGTTATACGTTGTACGTTCTACGTTATACGTTATACGTTAAACGTTGTACGTTATACGTTATACGTTATACGTTATACGTTATACGTTATACGTTATACGTTATACGTTATACGATATACGTTATACGTTATACGTTATACGTTATACGTTACACGTTATACGTTATACGTTAGACGCTATACGTTATACGTAATATGTAATACGTCATACGTTTTACGTTAATCGTTATACGTTATACGTTATACGTTATACGTTATACGTTATACGTTATACGTTATACGTTATACGTTATACGTTATACGTTATACGTTATACGTTATACGTTATACGTTATAGGATATACGTTATACGTTATACGTTATACGTTATACGTTATACGTTATACGTTATACGTTGTACTTTATACGTTATACGTTATACGTTGGACGTTATACGTTATACGTTATACGTTATACGTTATACGTTATACGTTATACGTTATACGTTATACGTTATACGTTATACGTTATACGTTATACGTCATATAATACGTTATACGTTATACGTTATACGTTATACGTTATACGTTATACGTTATACGTTGTACGTTATACGTTATACGTTATGCGTTATAGGATATACGTTATACGTTATACGTTATACGTTATACGTTATACATTATACGTTATACGTTATACGTTATACGTTATACGTTATACGTTATACGTTATACGTTATACGTTATACGTTCTACGTTATACGTTATACGTTAAACGTTGTACGTTATACGTTATACGTTATACGATATACGTTATACGTTATACGTTATACGTTATGCGTTATAGGATATATGTTATACGTTATACGTTGTACGTTATACGTTATACGTTATGCGTTATATGCGATATATAGTACGTTATACGTTATTCGTTATACGTTATACGTTAAACGTTGTACGTTATACGTTATACGTTATACGTTATACGTTATACGTTATACGTTATACGTTATATAATACGTTATACGTTATACGTTATACGTTATACGTTATACGTTATACGTTATACGTTATACGTTATACGTTATACGTTATACGTTATACGTTATACGTTATACGTTACACGTTAGACGTTAAACGTTGTACGTTATACGTTATACGTTATACGTTATACGTTATACGTTCTACGTTATACGTTATACGTTATATAATACGTTATACGTTATTCGTTATACGTTATTCGTTATACGTTATACGTTAAACGTTGTACGTTATACGTTATACGTTATACGTTATACGTTATACGTTATACGTTATACGTTATACGTTATATAATAAGTTATACGTTATACGTTATACGTTATACGTTATACGTTATGCGTTGTACGTTGTACGTTATACGTTATACGTTATACGTTATACGTTATACGTTATACGTTATACGTTATACGTTATACGTTATACGTTATACGTTATACGTTATACGTTATACGTTATACGTTATACGTTATACGTTATACGTTATACGTTATACTTTATACGTTATACGTTATACGTTATACGTTATACGTTATACGTTATACGTTATACGTTATACGTTATACGTTATACGTTATACGTTGTACGTTATACGTTACACGTTATACGTTATGCGTTATAGGATATACGTTATACGTTATACGTTATACGTTATACGTTATACGTTATACGTTATACGTTGTACTTTATACGTTATACGTTATACGTTGGACGTTATACGTTATACGTTATACGTTATACGTTAGACGCTATACGTTATACGTAATATGTAATACGTCATACGTTTTACGTTAATCGTTATACGTTATACGTTATACGTTATACGTTATACGTTATACGTTATACGTTATACGTTATACGTTATACGTTATACGTTATACGTTATACGTTATACGTTATACGTTGTACGTTATACGTTACACGTTATACGTTATGCGTTATAGGATATACGTTATACGTTATACGTTATACGTTATACGTTATACGTTATACGTTATACGTTGTACTTTATACGTTATACGTTATACGTTGGACGTTATACGTTATACGTTATACGTTATACGTTATACGTTATACGTTATACGTTATACGTTATACGTTATACGTTATAAGTTATACGTTGTACGTTATACGTTATACGTTATACGTTATACGTTAGACGTTGTACGTTATACGTTATACGTTACACGTTATGCTTTATAGGATATACGTTATACGTTATACGTTGTACGTTATACGTTATACGTTATACGTTTGACGCTATACGTTATACGTTATACGTTATACGTTATACGTTATACGTTATACGTTATACGTTATACGTTGTACGTTATACGTTCTACGTTATACGTTATACGTTATACGTTAAACGTTGTACGTTATACGTTATACGACATACGTTATACGTTATACGATATACGTTATACGTTATACGATCTACGTTATACGTTATACGTTAAACGTTGTACGTTATACGTTATACGTTATACGCTATACGTTATACGTTATACGTTCTACGTTATACGTTATACGTTAAACGTTGTACGTTATACGTTATACGTTATACGTTATACGTTATACGTTATGCGTTATAGGATATACGTTATACGTTATACGTTATACGTTATACGTTATACGTTATACGTTATACGTTATACGTTATACGTTATGCGTTATAGGATATACGTTATACGTTGTACGTTCTACGTTATACGTTATACGTTAAACGTTGTACGTTATACGTTATACGTTATGCGTTATAGGATATACGTTATACGTTATACGTTGTACGTTATACGTTATACGTTATGCGTTATACGTCATGCGATATACGTTATACGTTATTCGTTATACGTTATACGTTAAACGTTGTACGTTATACGTTATACGTTATACGTTATACGTTATACGTTATACGTTATACGTTATACGTTATACGTTATACGTTATACGTTATACTTTATACGTTATACGTTATACGTTATACGTTATACGTTATACGTTATACGTTATACGTTATACGTTATACGTTATACGTTATACGTTATACGTTATACGTTATACGTTATACGTTATACGTTATACGTTATACGTTATACGTTATACGATATACGTTATACGTTATACGTTATACGTTATACGTTATACTTTGTACGTTATACGTTATACGTTATACGTTATGCGTTATTAGATATACGTTATACGTTATACGTTATACGTTATACGTTATACGTTATACGTTATACGTTCTACGTTATACGTTATACGTTAAGCGTTGTACGTTATACGTTATACGTTATACGTTATACGTTATACGTTATACGTTATACGTTATGCGTTATAGGATATATGTTATACGTTATACGTTGTACGTTATACGTTATACGTTATGCGTTATATGCGATATATAGTACGTTTACGTTATTCGTTATACGTTATACGTTAAACGTTGTACGTTGCACGTTATACGTTATACGTTATACGATATACGTTATACGTTATACGTTATGTAATACGTTATACGTTATACGTTATACGTTATACGTTATACGTTATACGTTATACGTTATACGTTATACGTTATACGTTATACGTTATACGTTATACGTTATACGTTATACGTTATACGTTATACGTTATACGTTATACGTTATACGTTATACTTTATACGTTATACGTTATACGTTATACGTTATACGTTATACGTTATACGTTATACGTTATACGTTATACGTTATACGTTATACGTTGTACGTTATACGTTACACGTTATACGTTATGCGTTGTAGGATATACGTTATACGTTATACGTTATACGTTATACGTTATACGTTATACGTTATACGTTGTACTTTATACGTTATACGTTATACGTTGGACGTTATACGTTATACGTTATACGTTATACGTTAGACGCTATACGTTATACGTAATATGTAATACGTCATACGTTTTACGTTAATCGTTATACGTTATACGTTATACGTTATACGTTATACGTTATACGTTATACGTTATACGTTATACGTTATACGTTATACGTTATACGTTATACGTTATACGTTATACGTTGTACGTTATACGTTACACGATATACGTTATGCGTTATAGGATATACGTTATACGTTATACGTTATACGTTATACGTTATACGTTATACGTTATACGTTGTACTTTATACGTTATACGTTATACGTTGGACGTTATACGTTATACGTTATACGTTATACGTTATACGTTATACGTTATACGTTATACGTTATACGTTATACGTTATAAGTTATACGTTGTACGTTATACGTTATACGTTATACGTTATACGTTAGACGTTGTACGTTATACGTTATACGTTACACGTTATGCTTTATAGGATATACGTTATACGTTATACGTTGTACGTTATACGTTATACGTTATACGTTTGACGCTATACGTTATACGTTATACGTTATACGTTATACGTTATACGTTATACGTTATACGTTGTACGTTATACGTTATACGTTCTACGTTATACGTTATACGTTATACGTTAAACGTTGTACGTTATACGTTATACGACATACGTTATACGTTATACGATATACGTTATACGTTATACGATCTACGTTATACGTTATACGTTAAACGTTGTACGTTATACGTTATACGTTATACGCTATACGTTATACGTTATACGTTCTACGTTATACGTTATACGTTAAACGTTGTACGTTATACGTTATACGTTATACGTTATACGTTATACGTTATGCGTTATAGGATATACGTTATACGTTATACGTTATACGTTATACGTTATACGTTATACGTTATACGTTATACGTTATACGTTATGCGTTATAGGATATACGTTATACGTTGTACGTTCTACGTTATACGTTATACGTTAAACGTTGTACGTTATACGTTATACGTTATGCGTTATAGGATATACGTTATACGTTATACGTTGTACGTTATACGTTATACGTTATGCGTTATACGTCATGCGATATACGTTATACGTTATTCGTTATACGTTATACGTTAAACGTTGTACGTTATACGTTATACGTTATACGTTATACGTTATACGTTATACGTTATACGTTATACGTTATACGTTATACGTTATACGTTATACTTTATACGTTATACGTTATACGTTATACGTTATACGTTATACGTTATACGTTATACGTTATACGTTATACGTTATACGTTATACGTTATACGTTATACGTTATACGTTATACGTTATACGTTATACGTTATACGTTATACGTTATACGATATACGTTATACGTTATACGTTATACGTTATACGTTATACTTTGTACGTTATACGTTATACGTTATACGTTATGCGTTATAGGATATACGTTATACGTTATACGTTATACGTTATACGTTATACGTTATACGTTATACGTTCTACGTTATACGTTATACGTTAAGCGTTGTACGTTATACGTTATACGTTATACGTTATACGTTATACGTTATACGTTATACGTTATGCGTTATAGGATATATGTTATACGTTATACGTTGTACGTTATACGTTATACGTTATGCGTTATATGCGATATATAGTACGTTTACGTTATTCGTTATACGTTATACGTTAAACGTTGTACGTTACACGTTATACGTTATACGTTATACGATATACGTTATACGTTATACGTTATATAATACGTTATACGTTATACGTTATACGTTATACGTTATACGTTATACGTTATACGTTATACGTTATACGTTATACGTTATACGTTATACGTTATACGTTATACGTTATACGTTATACGTTATACGTTATACCTTATACGTTATACGTTATATAATAAGTTATACGTTATACGTTATACGTTATACGTTATACGTTATACGTTGTACGTTGTACGTTATACGTTATACGTTATACGTTATACGTTATACGTTATACGTTATACGTTATATGATATCCGTTATGCGTTATACGTTATACGTTATACGTTATACGTTATACGTTATACGTTATACGTTATACGTTATACGTTATACGTTATACGTTATACGTTATACGTTATACGTTATACGTTATACTTTATACGTTATACGTTATACGTTATACGTTATACGTTATACGTTATACGTTATACGTTATACGTTATACGTTATACGTTATACGTTATACGTTATACGTTATACGTTATACGTTATACGTTATACGTTATACGATATACGTTATACGTTATACGTTATACGTTATACGTTATACTTTGTACGTTATACGTTATACGTTATACGTTATGCGTTATAGGATATACGTTATACGTTATACGTTATACGTTATACGTTATACGTTATACGTTATACGTTATACGTTATACGTTATACGTTATACGTTATACGTTAGACGCTATACGTTACACGTAATATGTAATACGTCATACGTTTTACGTTAATCGTTATACGTTATACGTTATACGTTATACGTTATACGTTATACGTTATACGTTATACGTTATACGTTATACGTTATACGTTACACGTTAGACGTTAAACGTTGTACGTTATACGTTATACGTTATACGTTATACGTTATACGTTCTACGTTATACGTTATACGTTATATAATACGTTATACGTTATTCGTTATACGTTATTCGTTATACGTTATACGTTAAACGTTGTACGTTATACGTTATACGTTATACGTTATACGTTATACGTTATACGTTACACGTTATACGTTATATAATAAGTTATACGTTATACGTTATACGTTATACGTTATACGTTATGCGTTGTACGTTGTACGTTATACGTTATACGTTATACGTTATACGTTATACGTTATACGTTATACGTTATACGTTATACGTTATACGTTATACGTTATACGTTATACGTTATACGTTATACGTTATACGTTATACGTTATACGTTATACGTTATACTTTATACGTTATACGTTATACGTTATACGTTATACGTTATACGTTATACGTTATACGTTATACGTTATACGTTATACGTTATACGTTATACGTTATACGTTATACGTTATACGTTATACGTTATACGTTATACGTTATACGTTATAAGTTATACGTTATACGTTATACGTTATACGTTATACGTTATACTTTGTACGTTATACGTTATACGTTATACGTTATGCGTTATATGATAAACGTTATACGTTATACGTTACACGTTATACGTTATACGTTATACGTTATACGTTATACGTTATACGTTATACGTTAGACGCTATACGTTATACGTAATATGTAATACGTCATACGTTTTACGTTAATCGTTATACGTTATACGTTATACGTTATACGTTATACGTTATACGTTATACGTTATACGTTATACGTTATACGTTATACGTTATACGTTATACGTTATACGTTATACGTTATACGTTGTACGTTATACGTTACACGTTATACGTTATGCGTTATAGGATATACGTTATACGTTATACGTTATACGTTATACGTTATACGTTATACGTTATACGTTGTACTTTATACGTTATACGTTATACGTTGGACGTTATACGTTATACGTTATACGTTATACGTTATACGTTATACGTTATACGTTATACGTTATACGTTATACGTTATACGTTATACGTTCTACGTTGTACGTTATACGTTATACGTTATACGTTATACGTTAGACGTTGTACGTTATACGTTATACGTTACACGTTATGCTTTATAGGATATACGTTATACGTTACACGTTGTACGTTATACGTTATACGTTATACGCTATACGTTATACGTTATACGTTCTACGTTATACGTTATACGTTAAACGTTGTACGTTATACGTTATACGTTATACGTTATACGTTATACGTTATGCGTTATAGGATATACGTTATACGTTATACGTTATACGTTATACGTTATACGTTATACGTTATACGTTATACGTTATACGTTATGCGTTATAGGATATACGTTATACGTTGTACGTTCTACGTTATACGTTATACGTTAAACGTTGTACGTTATACGTTATACGTTATGCGTTATAGGATATACGTTATACGTTATACGTTGTACGTTATACGTTATACGTTATGCGTTATACGTCATGCGATATACGTTATACGTTATTCGTTATACGTTATACGTTAAACGTTGTACGTTATACGTTATACGTTATACGTTATACGTTATACGTTATACGTTATACGTTATACGTTATACGTTATACGTTATACGTTATACTTTATACGTTATACGTTATACGTTATACGTTATACGTTATACGTTATACGTTATACGTTATACGTTATACGTTATACGTTATACGTTATACGATATACGTTATACGTTATACGTTATACGTTATACGTTATACTTTGTACGTTATACGTTATACGTTATACGTTATGCGTTATAGGATATACGTTATACGTTATACGTTATACGTTATGCGTTATACGTTATACGTTATACGTTCTACGTTATACGTTATACGTTAAGCGTTGTACGTTATACGTTATACGTTATACGTTATACGTTATACGTTATACGTTATACGTTATGCGTTATAGGATATATGTTATACGTTATACGTTGTACGTTATACGTTATACGTTATGCGTTATATGCGATATATAGTACGTTTACGTTATTCGTTATACGTTATACGTTAAACGTTGTACGTTACACGTTATACGTTATACGTTATACGTTATACGTTATACGTTATACGTTATATAATACGTTATACGTTATACGTTATACGTTATACGTTATACGTTATACGTTATACGTTATACGTTATACGTTATACGTTATACGTTATACGTTATACGTTATACGTTATACGTTATACGTTATACGTTATACGTTATACGTTATATAATAAGTTATACGTTATACGTTATACGTTATACGTTATACGTTATACGTTGTACGTTGTACGTTATACGTTATACGTTATACGTTATACGTTATACGTTATACGTTATACGTTATACGTTATATGATATCCGTTATGCGTTATACGTTATACGTTATACGTTATACGTTATACGTTATACGTTATACGTTATACGTTATACGTTATACGTTATACGTTATACGTTATACGTTATACGTTATACGTTATACGTTATACGTTATACGTTATACTTTATACGTTATACGTTATACGTTATACGTTATACGTTATACGTTATACGTTATACGTTATACGTTATACGTTATACGTTATACGTTATACGTTATACGTTATACGTTCTACGTTATACGTTATACGTTAAACGTTGTACGTTATACGTTATACGTTATGCGTTATAGGATATACGTTATACGTTATACGTTGTACGTTATACGTTATACGTTATGCGTTATACGTCATGCGATATACGTTATACGTTATTCGTTATACGTTATACGTTAAACGTTGTACGTTATACGTTATACGTTATACGTTATACGTTATACGTTATACGTTATACGTTATACGTTATACGTTATACGTTATACGTTATACTTTATACGTTATACGTTATACGTTATACGTTATACGTTATACGTTATACGTTATACGTTATACGTTATACGTTATACGTTATACGTTATACGTTATACGTTATACGTTATACGTTATACGTTATACGTTATACGTTATACGTTATACGATATACGTTATACGTTATACGTTATACGTTATACGTTATACTTTGTACGTTATACGTTATACGTTATACGTTATGCGTTATAGGATATACGTTATACGTTATACGTTATACGTTATACGTTATACGTTATACGTTATACGTTCTACGTTATACGTTATACGTTAAGCGTTGTACGTTATACGTTATACGTTATACGTTATACGTTATACGTTATACGTTATACGTTATGCGTTATAGGATATATGTTATACGTTATACGTTGTACGTTATACGTTATACGTTATGCGTTATATGCGATATATAGTACGTTTACGTTATTCGTTATACGTTATACGTTAAACGTTGTACGTTACACGTTATACGTTATACGTTATACGATATACGTTATACGTTATACGTTATATAATACGTTATACGTTATACGTTATACGTTATACGTTATACGTTATACGTTATACGTTATACGTTATACGTTATACGTTATACGTTATACGTTATACGTTATACGTTATACGTTATACGTTATACGTTATACCTTATACGTTATACGTTATATAATAAGTTATACGTTATACGTTATACGTTATACGTTATACGTTATACGTTATACGTTATACGTTATACGTTATACGTTATACGTTATACGTTATACGTTATACGTTATACGTTATACGTTATACGTTATACGTTATACGTTATACGTTATACGTTATACGTTATACGTTATACGTTATACTTTATACGTTATACGTTATACGTTATACGTTATACGTTATACGTTATACGTTATACGTTATACGTTATACGTTATACGTTATACGTTGTACGTTATACGTTACACGTTATACGTTATGCGTTATAGGATATACGTTATACGTTATACGTTATACGTTATACGTTATACGTTATACGTTATACGTTGTACTTTATACGTTATACGTTATACGTTGGACGTTATACGTTATACGTTATACGTTATACGTTAGACGCTATACGTTATACGTAATATGTAATACGTCATACGTTTTACGTTAATCGTTATACGTTATACGTTATACGTTATACGTTATACGTTATACGTTATACGTTATACGTTATACGTTATACGTTATACGTTATACGTTATACGTTATACGTTATACGTTGTACGTTATACGTTACACGTTATACGTTATGCGTTATAGGATATACGTTATACGTTATACGTTATACGTTATACGTTATACGTTATACGTTATACGTTGTACTTTATACGTTATACGTTATACGTTGGACGTTATACGTTATACGTTATACGTTATACGTTATACGTTATACGTTATACGTTATACGTTATACGTTATACGTTATAAGTTATACGTTGTACGTTATACGTTATACGTTATACGTTATACGTTAGACGTTGTACGTTATACGTTATACGTTACACGTTATGCTTTATAGTATATACGTTATACGTTATACGTTGTACGTTATACGTTATACGTTATACGTTTGACGCTATACGTTATACGTTATACGTTATACGTTATACGTTATACGTTATACGTTATACGTTGTACGTTATACGTTCTACGTTATACGTTATACGTTATACGTTAAACGTTGTACGTTATACGTTATACGACATACGTTATACGTTATACGATATACGTTATACGTTATACGATCTACGTTATACGTTATACGTTAAACGTTGTACGTTATACGTTATACGTTATACGCTATACGTTATACGTTATACGTTCTACGTTATACGTTATACGTTAAACGTTGTACGTTATACGTTATACGTTATACGTTATACGTTATACGTTATGCGTTATAGGATATACGTTATACGTTATACGTTATACGTTATACGTTATACGTTATACGTTATACGTTATACGTTATACGTTATGCGTTATAGGATATACGTTATACGTTGTACGTTCTACGTTATACGTTATACGTTAAACGTTGTACGTTATACGTTATACGTTATGCGTTATAGGATATACGTTATACGTTATACGTTGTACGTTATACGTTATACGTTATGCGTTATACGTCATGCGATATACGTTATACGTTATTCGTTATACGTTATACGTTAAACGTTGTACGTTATACGTTATACGTTATACGTTATACGTTATACGTTATACGTTATACGTTATACGTTATACGTTATACGTTATACGTTATACTTTATACGTTATACGTTATACGTTATACGTTATACGTTATACGTTATACGTTATACGTTATACGTTATACGTTATACGTTATACGTTATACGTTATACGTTATACGTTATACGTTATACGTTATACGTTATACGTTATACGTTATACGATATACGTTATACGTTATACGTTATACGTTATACGTTATACTTTGTACGTTATACGTTATACGTTATACGTTATGCGTTATAGGATATACGTTATACGTTATACGTTATACGTTATACGTTATACGTTATACGTTATACGTTCTACGTTATACGTTATACGTTAAGCGTTGTACGTTATACGTTATACGTTATACGTTATACGTTATACGTTATACGTTATACGTTATGCGTTATAGGATATATGTTATACGTTATACGTTGTACGTTATACGTTATGCGTTATATGCGATATATAGTACGTTTACGTTATTCGTTATACGTTATACGTTAAACGTTGTACGTTACACGTTATACGTTATACGTTATACGATATACGTTATACGTTATACGTTATATAATACGTTATACGTTATACGTTATACGTTATACGTTATACGTTATACGTTATACGTTATACGTTATACGTTATACGTTATACGTTATACGTTATACGTTATACGTTATACGTTATACGTTATACGTTATACGTTATACGTTATACCTTATACGTTATACGTTATATAATAAGTTATACGTTATACGTTATACGTTATACGTTATACGTTATACGTTGTACGTTGTACGTTATACGTTATACGTTATACGTTATACGTTATACGTTATACGTTATACGTTATATGATATCCGTTATGCGTTATACGTTATACGTTATACGTTATACGTTATACGTTATACGTTATACGTTATACGTTATACGTTATACGTTATACGTTATACGTTATACGTTATACGTTATACGTTATACTTTATACGTTATACGTTATACGTTATACGTTATACGTTATACGTTATACGTTATACGTTATACGTTATACGTTATACGTTATACGTTATACGTTATACGTTATACGTTATACGTTATACGTTATACGTTATACGATATACGTTATACGTTATACGTTATACGTTATACGTTATACTTTGTACGTTATACGTTATACGTTATACGTTATGCGTTATAGGATATACGTTATACGTTATACGTTATACGTTATACGTTATACGTTATACGTTATACGTTAGACGCTATACGTTACACGTAATATGTAATACGTCATACGTTTTACGTTAATCGTTATACGTTATACGTTATACGTTATACGTTATACGTTATACGTTATACGTTATACGTTATACGTTATACGTTACACGTTAGACGTTAAACGTTGTACGTTATACGTTATACGTTATACGTTATACGTTATACGTTCTACGTTATACGTTATACGTTATATAATACGTTATACGTTATTCGTTATACGTTATTCGTTATACGTTATACGTTAAACGTTGTACGTTATACGTTATACGTTATACGTTATACGTTATACGTTATACGTTACACGTTATACGTTATATAATAAGTTATACGTTATACGTTATACGTTATACGTTATACGTTATGCGTTGTACGTTGTACGTTATACGTTATACGTTATACGTTATACGTTATACGTTATACGTTATACGTTATACGTTATACGTTATACGTTATACGTTATACGTTATACGTTATACGTTATACGTTATACGTTATACGTTATACGTTATACGTTATACTTTATACGTTATACGTTATACGTTATACGTTATACGTTATACGTTATACGTTATACGTTATACGTTATACGTTATACGTTATACGTTATACGTTATACGTTATACGTTATACGTTATACGTTATACGTTATACGTTATAAGTTATACGTTATACGTTATACGTTATACGTTATACGTTATACGTTATACTTTGTACGTTATACGTTATACGTTATACGTTATGCGTTATATGATAAACGTTATACGTTATACGTTACACGTTATACGTTATACGTTATACGTTATACGTTATACGTTATACGTTATACGTTAGACGCTATACGTTATACGTAATATGTAATACGTCATACGTTTTACGTTAATCGTTATACGTTATACGTTATACGTTATACGTTATACGTTATACGTTATACGTTATACGTTATACGTTATACGTTATACGTTATACGTTATACGTTATACGTTATACGTTGTACGTTATACGTTACACGTTATACGTTATGCGTTATAGGATATACGTTATACGTTATACGTTATACGTTATACGTTATACGTTATACGTTATACGTTGTACTTTATACGTTATACGTTATACGTTGGACGTTATACGTTATACGTTATACGTTATACGTTATACGTTATACGTTATACGTTATACGTTATACGTTATACGTTATACGTTATACGTTCTACGTTGTACGTTATACGTTATACGTTATACGTTATACGTTAGACGTTGTACGTTATACGTTATACGTTACACGTTATGCTTTATAGGATATACGTTATACGTTATACGTTGTACGTTATACGTTATACGTTATACGCTATACGTTATACGTTATACGTTCTACGTTATACGTTATACGTTAAACGTTGTACGTTATACGTTATACGTTATACGTTATACGTTATACGTTATGCGTTATAGGATATACGTTATACGTTATACGTTATACGTTATACGTTATACGTTATACGTTATACGTTATACGTTATACGTTATGCGTTATAGGATATACGTTATACGTTGTACGTTCTACGTTATACGTTATACGTTAAACGTTGTACGTTATACGTTATACGTTATGCGTTATAGGATATACGTTATACGTTATACGTTGTACGTTATACGTTATACGTTATGCGTTATACGTCATGCGATATACGTTATACGTTATTCGTTATACGTTATACGTTAAACGTTGTACGTTATACGTTATACGTTATACGTTATACGTTATACGTTATACGTTATACGTTATACGTTATACGTTATACGTTATACGTTATACTTTATACGTTATACGTTATACGTTATACGTTATACGTTATACGTTATACGTTATACGTTATACGTTATACGTTATACGTTATACGTTATACGATATACGTTATACGTTATACGTTATACGTTATACGTTATACTTTGTACGTTATACGTTATACGTTATACGTTATGCGTTATAGGATATACGTTATACGTTATACGTTATACGTTATACGTTATACGTTATACGTTATACGTTATACGTTCTACGTTATACGTTATACGTTAAGCGTTGTACGTTATACGTTATACGTTATACGTTATACGTTATACGTTATACGTTATACGTTATGCGTTATAGGATATATGTTATACGTTATACGTTGTACGTTACACGTTATACGTTATGCGTTATATGCGATATATAGTACGTTTACGGTATTCGTTATACGTTATACGTTAAACGTTGTACGTTACACGTTATACGTTATACGTTATACGTTATACGTTATACGTTATACGTTATATAATACGTTATACGTTATACGTTATACGTTATACGTTATACGTTATACGTTATACGTTATACGTTATACGTTATACGTTATACGTTATACGTTATACGTTATACGTTATACGTTATATAATAAGTTATACGTTATACGTTATACGTTATACGTTATACGTTGTACGTTGTACGTTATACGTTATACGTTATACGTTATACGTTATACGTTATACGTTATACGTTATACGTTATATGATATCCGTTATGCGTTATACGTTATACGTTATACGTTATACGTTATACGTTATACGTTATACGTTATACGTTATACGTTATACGTTATACGTTATACATTATACGTTATACGTTATACGTTATACGTTATACGTTATACGTTATACTTTATACGTTATACGTTATACGTTATACGTTATACGTTATACGTTATACGTTATACGTTATACGTTATACGTTATACGTTATACGTTATACGTTATACGTTATACGTTATACGTTATACGTTATACGTTATACGATATACGTTATACGTTATACGTTATACGTTATACGTTATACTTTGTACGTTATACGTTATACGTTATACGTTATGCGTTATAGGATATACGTTATACGTTATACGTTATACGTTATACGTTATACGTTATACGTTATACGTTATACGTTATACGTTATACGTTAGACGCTATACGTTACACGTAATATGTAATACGTCATACGTTTTACGTTAATCGTTATACGATATACGTTATACGTTATACGTTATACGTTATACGTTATACGTTATACGTTATACGTTATACGTTATACGTTATACGTTATACGTTATACGTTATACGTTATACATTATACGTTTTACGTTATACGTTATACGTTATACGTTATACGTTATACGTTATACGTTATACGTTATACGTTATACGTTATACGTTATACGTTATACGTTATACGTTATACGTTATACGTTATACGTTATACGTTATACGTAATACTTTATACGTTATACGTTATACGTTATACGTTATACGTTATACGTTATACGTTATACGTTATACGTTATACGTTATACGTTATACGTTATACGTTATACGTTATACGTTATACGTTATACGTTATACGTTATACGTTATACGTTATACGTTATACGTTATACGTTATACGTTATACGTTATACGTTATACGTTTTACGTTGTACGTTGTACGTTATACGTTATACGTTATACGTTATACGTTA
Source organism: Ptiloglossa arizonensis (assembly GCF_051014685.1). NCBI lineage: Eukaryota > Metazoa > Arthropoda > Insecta > Hymenoptera > Colletidae > Ptiloglossa > Ptiloglossa arizonensis. Next base: position 21,468 of record NW_027479340.1, read on the forward strand.
TACGTTATACGTAATATGTAATACGTCATACGTTATACGTTATACGTTATACGTTATACGTTATACGTTATACGTTATACGTTATACGTTATACGTGATACGTTATACGTTATACGTTATACGTTATACGTTATACGTTATGCGTTATACGTTATACGTTATACGTTATACGTTATACGTTATACGTTATACGTTATACGTTAAACGTTGTACGTTATACGTTATACGTTATACGTTATACGTTATACGTTATACGTTATACGTTATACGTTATACGTGATACGTTATACGTTATACGTTATACGTTATACGTTATACGTTATGCGTTATACGTTATACGTTATACTTTGTACGTTATACGTTATACGTTATACGTTATGCGTTATAGGATATACGTTATACGTTATACGTTATACGTTATACGTTATACGTTATACGTTATACGTTATACGTTATACGTTAGACGCTATACGTTACACGTAATATGTAATACGTCATACGTTTTACGTTAATCGTTATACGTTATACGTTATACGTTATACGTTATACGTTATACGTTATACGTTATACGTTATACGTTATACGTTATACGTTATACGTTATACGATATACGTTAAACGCTGTACGTTATACGTTATTCGTTATACGTTATACGTTATACGATATACGTTATACGTTATGCGTTATTCGTTATACGTTATACGTTATACGTTATACGTTATACGTTATACGTTATACGTTATACGTTGTACGTTATACGTTATACGTTATACGTTATACGTTATACGTTATACGTTTTACGTTATACGTTATACGTTATACGTTATACGTTATACGTTATACGTTATACGTTATACGTTATACGTTATACGTTATACGTTATACGTTATACGTTATACGTTATACGTTATACGTTATACGTTATACGTTATACTTTATACGTTATACGTTATACGTTAGACGTTATACGTTATACGTTATACGTTATACGTTATACGTTATACGTTATACGTTATACGTTATACGTTATACGTTATACGTTATACTTTATACGTTATACGTTATACGTTATACGTTATACGTTATACGTTATACGTTTTACGTTGTACGTTGTACGTTATACGTTATACGTTATACGTTATACGTTATACGTTATACGTAATATGTAATACGTCATACGTTATACGTTATACGTTATACGTTATACGTTATACGTTATACGTTCTACGTTATACGTTATACGTTAAACGTTGTACGTTATACGTTATACGTTATACGTTATACGTTATACGTTATGCGTTATACGTTATACGTTATACGTTATACGTTATACGTTATACGTTATACGTTATACTTTGTACGTTATACGTTATACGTTATACGTTATGCGTTATAGGATATACGTTATACGTTGTTCGTTATACGTTATACGTTATACGTTATACGTTATACGTTATACGTTAGACGCTATACGTTATACGTTATGCGTTATAGGATATACATTATACGTTATACGTTATACGTTATACGTTATATGTTATACGTTATGCGTTATACGTTATACATTATACGTTATACGTTCTACGTTATACGCTATACGTTAAACGCTGTACGTTATACGTTATTCGTTATACGTTATACGTTATACGTTATACGTTATGCGTTATACGTTATACGTTATACGTTATACGTTATACGTTATACGTTATACGTTATACGTTATACGTTATACGTTATACGTTATACGTTATACGTTATACGTTATACGTTATACGTTATACGTTATACGTTATACGTTATACGTTATACGTTATACGTTATACGTTATACGCTATACGTTATACGTTATGCGTTATACGTTATACGTTATACGTTATACGTTATACGTTATACGTTAGACGCTATACGTTATACGTTATACGTTCTACGTTATACGTTATACGTTAAACGTTGTACGTTATACGTTATACGTTATACGTTATACGTTATACGTTATACGTTATGCGTTATAGGATATACGTTATACGTTATACGTTGTACGTTATACGTTATACGTTATGCGTTATACGTCATGCGATATACGTTATACGTTATTCGTTATACGTTATACGTTAAACGTTGTACGCTATACGTTATACGTTATACGTTATACGTTATACGTTATACGTTATACGTTATACGTTATACGTTATACGTTATACGTTATACGTTATACGTTATACGTTATACGTTATACGTTATACGTTATACGTTATACGTTATACGTTTTACGTTGTACGTTGTACGTTATACGTTATACGTTATACGTTATACGTTATACGTTATACGTAATATGTAATACGTCATACGTTATACGTTATACGTTATACGTTATACGTTATACGTTATACGTTATACGTTATACGTTATACGTGATACGTTATACGTTATACGTTATACGTTATACGTTATACGTTATGCGTTATACGTTATACGTTATACGTTATACGTTATACGTTATACGTTATACTTTATACGTTATACGTTATACGTTATACGTTATACGTTATACGTTATACGTTATACGTTATACGTTATACGTTATACGTTATACGTTATACGTTATACGTTATACGTTATACGTTATACGTTATACGTTATACGTTATACGTTATACGTTATACGTTATACGTTATACGTTATGCGTTATAGGATATACGTTATACGTTGTACGTTATACGTTATACGTTATACGTTATACGTTATACGTTATACGTTAGACGCTATACGTTATACGTTATGCGTTATAGGATATACGTTATACGTTATACGTTATACGTTATACGTTATATGTTATACGTTATGCGTTATACGTTATACATTATACGTTATACGTTCTACGTTATACGCTATACGTTAAACGCTGTACGTTATACGTTATTCGTTATACGTTATACGTTATACGTTATACGTTATGCGTTATACGTTATACGTTATACGTTATACGTTATACGTTATACGTTATACGTTATACGTTATACGTTATACGTTATACGTTATACGTTATACGTTATACGTTATACGTTATACGTTATACGTTATACGTTATACGTTATACGTTATACGTTATACGTTATACGTTATACGTTATACGTTATACGCTATACGTTATACGTTATACGTTATACGTTATACGTTATACGTTATACGTTATACGTTATACGTTAGACGCTATACGTTATACGTTATACGTTCTACGTTATACGTTATACGTTAAACGTTGTACGTTATACGTTATACGTTATACGTTATACGTTATACGTTATACGTTATACGTTATACGTTATACGTTATACGTTATACGTTATACGTTATACGTTATACGCTGTACGTTATACGTTATACGTTATACGTTATACGTTATACGTTATACGTTATACGTTATACGTTATACGTTATACGTTATACGTTAAACGTTGTACGTTATACGTTATACGTTATACGTTATACGTTATACTTTATACGTTATACGTTATACGTTATATAATACGTTGTACGTTATACGTTATACGTTATACGTTATACGTTATACGTTATACGTTGTACGTTATACGTTATACGTTATGCGTTATAGGATATACGTTATACGTTATGCGTTATACGTTATACGTTATACATTATACGTTATACGTTATACGTTATACGTTATACGTTATACGTTATACGTTATACGTTATACGTTATACGTTCTACGTTATACGTTATACGTTAAACGTTGTACGTTATACGTTATACGTTATACGTTATACGTTATACGTTATGCGTTATACGTTATACGTTATACGTTATACGTTATACGTTATACGTTATACGTTATACGTTATACTTTGTACGTTATACGTTATACGTTATACGTTATGCGTTATAGGATATACGTTATACGTTGTACGTTATACGTTATACGTTATACGTTATACGTTATACGTTATACGTTATACGTTAGACGCTATACGTTATACGTTATACGTTATACGTTATACGTTATACGTTATACGTTATACGTTATACGTTATACGTTATACGTTATACGTTATACGTTATACGTTATACGTTATACGTTATACGTTATACGTTATACGTTATGCGTTATAGGATATACGTTATACGTTATACGTTATACGTTATACATTATACGTTACACGTTATACGTTATACGTTATACGTTATACGTTATACGTTATACGTTATGCGTTATAGGATATACGTTATACGTTATACGTTGTACGTTCTACGTTATACGTTATACGTTATACGTTATACGTTATACGTTATACGTTATACGTTATACGTTATACGTTATACGTTATACGTTATACGTTATACGTTATGCGTTATAGGATATACGTTATACGTTATACGTTGTACGTTCTACGTTATACGTTATACGTTATACGTTATACGTTATACGTTATACGTTATACGTTATACGTTATACGTTATACTTTATACGTTATACGTTATACGTTATACGTTATACGTTATACGTTAGACGTTATACGTTATACGTTATACGTTATACGTTATATGTTATACGTTATACGTTATACGTTATACGTTATACGTTATACGTTATACGTTATACGTTATACGTTATACGTTGTACGTTGTACGTTGTACGTTATACGTTATACGTTATACGTTATACGTTATACGTTATACGTTATACGTTATACGTTATACGTTATACGTTATACGTGATACGTTATACGTTATACGTTATACGTTATACGTTATACGTTATGCGTTATACGTTATACGTTATACGTTATACGTTATACGTTATACGTTATACGTTATACGTTATACGTTATACGTTATACGTTATACGTTATACGTTATACGTTATACGTTATACGTTATACGTTATACTTTGTACGTTATACGTTATACGTTATACGTTATGCGTTATACGTTATGCGTTATAGGATATACGTTATACGTTATACGTTGTACGTTATACGTTATACGTTATACGTTATACGTTATACGTTATACGTTATACGTTATACGTTATACGTTATACGTTATACGTTATACGTTATACTTTGTACGTTATACGTTATACGTTATACGTTATGCGTTATACGTTATACGTTATACGTTATACGTTATACGTTATACGTTATACGTTAGACGCTATACGTTATACGTTATACGTTCTACGTTATACGTTATACGTTAAACGTTGTACGTTATACGTTATACGTTATACGTTATACGTTATACGTTATACGTTGTACGTTGTACGTTATACGTTATACGTTATACGTTATACGTTATACGTTATACGTAATATGTAATACGTCATACGTTATACGTTATACGTTATACATTATACGTTATACGTTATGCGTTATACGTTATACGTTATACGTTATACGTTATACGTTATACGTTATACGTTATACGTAATATGTAATACGTCATACGTTTTACGTTAATCGTTATACGTTATACGTTATACGCTATACGTTATACGTTATACGTTATACGTTATACGTTATACGTTATACGTTATACGTTATACGTTAGACGCTATACGTTATACGTTATACGTTCTACGTTATACGTTATACGTTAAACGTTGTACGTTATACGTTATACGTTATACGTTATACGTTATACGTTATACGTTATGCGTTATAGGATATACGTTATACGTTATACGTTGTACGTTATACGTTATACGTTATGCGTTATACGTCATGCGATATACGTTATACGTTATTCGTTATACGTTATACGTTAAACGTTGTACGTTATACGTTATACGTTATACGTTATACGTTATACGTTATACGTTATACGTTATACGTTATACGTTATATAATACGTTATACGTTATACGTTATACGTTATACGTTATATGTTATACGTTATACGTTGTACGTTATACGTTATACGTTATGCGTTATAGGATATACGTTATACGTTATGCGTTATACGTTATACGTTATACATTATACGTTATACGTTATACGTTATACGTCATACGTTATACGTTATACGTTATACGTTATACGTTCTACGTTATACGTTATACGTTAAACGTTGTACGTTATACGTTATACGTTATACGTTATACGTTATACGTTATGCGTTATACGTTATACGTTATACGTTATACGTTATGCGTTATACGTTATACGTTATACGTTATACTTTGTACGTTATACGTTATGCGTTATACGTTATGCGTTATAGGATATACGTTATACGTTGTACGTTCTACGTTATACGTTATACGTTATACGTTATACGTTATACGTTATACGTTAGACGCTATACGTTATACGTAATATGTAATACGTCATACGTTTTACGTTAATCGTTATACGTTATACGTTATACGTTATACGTTATACGTTATACGTTATACGTTATACGTTATGCGTTATACGTTATACGTTATACGTTCTACGTTATACGTTATACGTTAAACGTTGTACGTTATACGTTATACGTTATACGTTATACGTTATACGTTATACGTTATGCGTTATACGTTATACGTTATACGTTATACGTTATACGTTATACGTTATACGTTATACTTTGTACGTTATTCGTTATACGTTATACGTTAAACGTTGTACGTTATACGTTATACGTTATACGTTATACGTTATAAGTTATACGTTATACGTTATACAATACGTTATACGTTATACGTTATACGTTATACGTTATACGTTATACGTTATACGTTATACGGTATACGTTATACGTTATACGTTATACGTTATACGTTATACGTTATACGTTACACGTTATACGTTAAACGTTGTACGTTCTACGTTATACGTTATACGTTAAACGTTGTACGTTATACGTTATACGTTATACGTTATACGTTATACGTTATACGTTGTACGTTGTACGTTATACGTTATACGTTATACGTTATACGTTATACGTTATACGTAATATGTAATACGTCATACGTTATACGTTATACGTTATACGTTATACGTTATACGTTATGCGTTATACGTTATACGTTATACGTTATACGTTATACGTTATACGTTATACGTTATACGTAATATGTAATACGTCATACGTTTTACGTTAATCGTTATACGTTATACGTTATACGCTATACGTTATACGTTATACGTTATACGTTATACGTTATACGTTATACGTTATACGTTATACGTTAGACGCTATACGTTATACGTTATACGTTCTACGTTATACGTTATACGTTAAACGTTGTACGTTATACGTTATACGTTATACGTTATACGTTATACGTTATACGTTATGCGTTATAGGATATACGTTATACGTTATACGTTGTACGTTATACGTTATACGTTATGCGTTATACGTCATGCGATATACGTTATACGTTATTCGTTATACGTTATACGTTAAACGTTGTACGTTATACGTTATACGTTATACGTTATACGTTATACGTTATACGTTATACGTTATACGTTATATAATACGTTATACGTTATACGTTATACGTTATACGTTATACGTTATACGTTATACGTTGTACGTTATACGTTATACGTTATGCGTTATAGGATATACGTTATACGTTATGCGTTATACGTTATTCGTTATACATTATACGTTATACGTTATACGTTATACGTCATACGTTATACGTTATACGTTATACGTTATACGTTCTACGTTATACGTTATACGTTAAACGTTGTACGTTATACGTTATACGTTATACGTTATACGTTATACGTTATGCGTTATACGTTATACGTTATACGTTATACGTTATACGTTATACGTTATACGTTATACGTTATACTTTGTACGTTATACGTTATGCGTTATACGTTATGCGTTATAGGATATACGTTATACGTTGTACGTTCTACGTTATACGTTATACGTTATACGTTATACGTTATACGTTAGACGCTACACGTTATACGTAATATGTAATACGTCATACGTTTTACGTTAATCGTTATACGTTATACGTTATACGTTATACGTTATACGTTATACGTTATACGTTATACGTTATGCGTTATACGTTATACGTTATACGTTCTACGTTATACGTTATACGTTAAACGTTGTACGTTATACGTTATACGTTATACGTTATACGTTATACGTTATACGTTATGCGTTATACGTTATACGTTATACGTTATACGTTATACGTTATACGTTATACGTTATACTTTGTACGTTATTCGTTATACGTTATACGTTAAACGTTGTACGTTATACGTTATACGTTATACGTTATACGTTATACGTTATACGTTATACGTTATATAATACGTTATACGTTATACGTTATACGTTATACGTTATACGTTATACGTTATACGTTATACGTTATACGTTATACGTTATACGTTATACGTTATACGTTATACGTTATACGTTATACGTTACACGTTATACGTTAAACGTTGTACGTTATACGTTATACGTTATACGTTATACGTTATACGTTATACGTTATACGTTATACGTTATACGTTATACGTTATACGTTATATAATACGTTATACGTTATACGTTATACGTTATACGTTATTCGTTATAGGTTATACGTTAAACGTTGTACGTTATACGTTATACGTTATACGTTATACGTTATACGTTATACGTTATACGTTATACGTTATACGTTATACGTTATACGTTATACGTTATACGTTATACGTTATACGTTATACGTTACACGTTATACGTTAAACGTTGTACGTTCTACGTTATACGTTATACGTTAAACGTTGTACGTTATACGTTATACGTTATACGTTATACGTTATACGTTATACGTTGTACGTTGTACGTTATACGTTATACGTTATACGTTATACGTTATACGTTATACGTAATATGTAATACGTCATACGTTATACGTTATACGTTATACGTTATACGTTATACGTTATGCGTTATACGTTATACGTTATACGTTATACGTTATACGTTATACGTTATACGTAATATGTAATACGTCATACGTTTTACGTTAATCGTTATACGTTATACGTTATACGCTATACGTTATACGTTATACGTTATACGTTATACGTTATACGTTATACGTTATACGTTATACGTTAGACGCTATACGTTATACGTTATACGTTCTACGTTATACGTTATACGTTAAACGTTGTACGTTATACGTTATACGTTATACGTTATACGTTATACGTTATACGTTATGCGTTATAGGATATACGTTATACGTTATACGTTGTACGTTATACGTTATACGTTATGCGTTATACGTCATGCGATATACGTTATACGTTATTCGTTATACGTTATACGTTAAACGTTGTACGTTATACGTTATACGTTATACGTTATACGTTATACGTTATACGTTATACGTTATACGTTATATAATACGTTATACGTTATACGTTATACGTTATACGTTATACGTTATACGTTATACGTTGTACGTTATACGTTATACGTTATGCGTTATAGGATATACGTTATACGTTATGCGTTATACGTTATACGTTATACATTATACGTTATACGTTATACGTTATACGTCATACGTTATACGTTATACGTTATACGTTATACGTTCTACGTTATACGTTATACGTTAAACGTTGTACGTTATACGTTATACGTTATACGTTATACGTTATACGTTATGCGTTATACGTTATACGTTATACGTTATACGTTATACGTTATACGTTATACGTTATACGTTATACGTTATACTTTGTACGTTATACGTTATGCGTTATACGTTATGCGTTATAGGATATACGTTATACGTTGTACGTTCTACGTTATACGTTATACGTTATACGTTATACGTTATACGTTAGACGCTATACGTTATACGTAATATGTAATACGTCATACGTTTTACGTTAATCGTTATACGTTATACGTTATACGTTATACGTTATACGTTATACGTTATACGTTATACGTTATGCGTTATACGTTATACGTTATACGTTCTACGTTATACGTTATACGTTAAACGTTGTACGTTATACGTTATACGTTATACGTTATACGTTATACGTTATACGTTAAACGTTGTACGTTATACGTTATACGTTATACGTTATACGTTATACGTTATACGTTGTACGTTGTACGTTATACGTTATACGTTATACGTTATACGTTATACGTTATACGTAATATGTAATACGTCATACGTTATACGTTATACGTTATACGTTATACGTTATACGTTATGCGTTATACGTTATACGTTATACGTTATACGTTATACGTTATACGTTATACGTAATATGTAATACGTCATACGTTTTACGTTAATCGTTATACGTTATACGTTATACGCTATACGTTATACGTTATACGTTATACGTTATACGTTATACGTTATACGTTATACGTTATACGTTATACGTTAGACGCTATACGTTATACGTTATACGTTCTACGTTATACGTTATACGTTAAACGTTGTACGTTATACGTTATACGTTATACGTTATACGTTATACGTTATACGTTATGCGTTATAGGATATACGTTATACGTTATACGTTGTACGTTATACGTTATACGTTATGCGTTATACGTCATGCGATATACGTTATACGTTATTCGTTATACGTTATACGTTAAACGTTGTACGTTATACGTTATACGTTATACGTTATACGTTATACGTTATACGTTATACGTTATACGTTATATAATACGTTATACGTTATACGTTATACGTTATACGTTATACGTTATACGTTATACGTTGTACGTTATACGTTATACGTTATGCGTTATAGGATATACGTTATACGTTATGCGTTATACGTTATACGTTATACATTATACGTTATACGTTATACGTTATACGTCATACGTTATACGTTATACGTTATACGTTATACGTTCTACGTTATACGTTATACGTTAAACGTTGTACGTTATACGTTATACGTTATACGTTATACGTTATACGTTATGCGTTATACGTTATACGTTATACGTTATACGTTATACGTTATACGTTATACGTTATACGTTATACGTTATACTTTGTACGTTATACGTTATGCGTTATACGTTATGCGTTATAGGATATACGTTATACGTTGTACGTTCTACGTTATACGTTATACGTTATACGTTATACGTTATACGTTAGACGCTATACGTTATACGTAATATGTAATACGTCATACGTTTTACGTTAATCGTTATACGTTATACGTTATACGTTATACGTTATACGTTATACGTTATACGTTATACGTTATGCGTTATACGTTATACGTTATACGTTCTACGTTATACGTTATACGTTAAACGTTGTACGTTATACGTTATACGTTATACGTTATACGTTATACGTTATACGTTATGCGTTATACGTTATACGTTATACGTTATACGTTATACGTTATACGTTATACGTTATACTTTGTACGTTATTCGTTATACGTTATACGTTAAACGTTGTACGTTATACGTTATACGTTATACGTTATACGTTATACGTTATACGTTATACGTTATATAATACGTTATACGTTATACGTTATACGTTATACGTTATACGTTATACGTTATACGTTATACGTTATACGTTATACGTTATACGTTATACGTTATACGTTATACGTTACACGTTATACGTTAAACGTTGTACGTTATACGTTATACGTTATACGTTATACGTTATACGTTATACGTTATACGTTATACGTTATACGTTATACGTTATATAATACGTTATACGTTATACGTTATACGTTATTCGTTATAGGTTATACGTTAAACGTTGTACGTTATACGTTATACGTTATACGTTATACGTTATACGTTATACGTTATACGTTATACGTTATACGTTATATAATAAGTTATACGTTATACGTTATACGTTATACGTTATACGTTATACGTTATACGTTGTACGTTATACGTTATACGTTATACGTTATACGTTATACGTTATACGTTATACGTTATACGTTATACGTTATGCGTTATACGTTATACGTTATACGTTACACGTTATACGTTATACGTTATACGTTATACGTTATACGTTATACGTTATACGTTATACGTTATACGGTATACGTTATACGTTATACGTTATACGTTATGCGTTATACGTTATACGTTATACGTTACACGTTATACGTTATACGTTATGCGTTATACGTTATACGTTATACGTTATACGTTATACGTTATACGTTATACGGTATACGTTATACGTTATACGTTATACGTTATACGTTATACTTTATACGTTATACGTTATACGTTATAATTTATACGTTATACGTTATACGTTATACGTTATACGTTATACGTTATACGTTATACGTTATACGTTATACGTTATACGTTATACGTTATACGTTATACGTTATACGTTATACGTTATACGTTATACGTTATGCGTTATACGTTATACGTTATACGTTATGCGTTATACGTTATACGTTATACGTTATACGTTATACGTTATACGTTATACGTTATACGTTATACGTTATACGTTATACGTTATACGTTATACGTTATACGTTATGCGTTATAGGATATACGTTATACGTTATACGTTGTACGTTCTACGTTATACGTTATACGTTAAACGTTGTACATTATACGTTATACGTTATACGTTATACGTTATACGTTATACGTTATACGTTATACGTTATACATTATACGTTATACGTTCTACGTTATACGATATACGTTAAACGCTGTACGTTATACGTTATTCGTTATACGTTATACGTTATACGTTATACGTTATACGTTATACGTTAAACGTTGTACGTTATACGTTATACGTTATACGTTAAACGTTATACGTTATACGTTATACGTTATGCGTTATAGGATATACGTTATACGTTATACGTTGTACGTTATACGTTATACGTTATGCGTTATACGTCATGCGATATACGTTATACGTTATTCGTTATACGTTATACGTTAAACGTTGTACGTTATACGTTATACGTTATACGTTATATAATACGTTATACGTTATACGTTTTACGCTATACGTTATACGTTATACGTTATACGTTATACGTTATACGTTATACGTTATACGTTATACGTTATGCGTTATAGGATATACGTTATACGTTATACGTTATACGTTATACGTTATGTGTTATACGTTATACGTTATACGTTATACGTTATACGTTATACGTTATACGTTATACGTTATACGTTATACGTTATACGTTATACGTTATACGTTATACGTTATACGTTATACGTTATACGTTCTACGTTATACGTTATACGTTAAACGTTGTACGTTATACGTTATACGTAATATGTAATACGTCATACGTTTTACGTTAATCGTTATACGTTATACGTTATACGCTATACGTTATACGTTATACGTTATACGTTATACGTTATACGTTATACGTTATACGTTATACGTTATGCGTTATAGGATATACGTTATACGTTATACGTTATACGTTATACGTTATACGTTATGCGTTATACGTTTTACGTTATACGTTATACGTTATACGTTATACGTTATACGTTATACGTTATACGTTAGACGCTATACGTTATACGTTATACATTATACGTTATACGTTATACGTTATACGTTATACGTTATACGTTATACGTTATACGTTATACGTTCTACGTTATACGTTATACGTTAAACGTTGTACGTTATACGTTATACGTTATACGTTAAACGTTATACGTTATACGTTATGCGTTATAGGATATACGTTATACGTTATACGTTATACGTTATATAATACGTTATACGTTATACGTTTTACGTTATACGTTTTACGTTATACGTTATACGTTATACGTTATACGTTATACGTCATACGTTATACGTTATTCGTTATACGTTATACGTTAAACGTTGTACGTTATACGTTATACGTTATACGTTATACGTTATACGTAATACGTTATACGTTATACGTTACACGTTATACGTTACACGTTATACAGTATACGTTATGCGTTACACGCTATACGTTATGCGTTATAGGATATACGTTATGCGTTATAGGATATACGTTATACTTTATACGTTGTACGTTATACGTTATACGTTATGCGTTATACGTCATGCGTTATACGTCTTAAGTTATACGTTATACGTTATACGCTATACGTTATGCGTTATACGTTATACGTTATACGTTATACGTTATACGTTATACGTTATGCGTTATGCGTTATACGTTATACGTTATACGTTATACGTTATACGTTATACGTTATACGTTATACGTTATACGTTATACGTTATACGTTATACGTTATACGTTATACGTTATACGTTACACGTTATACGTTACACGTTATACAGTATACGTTATGCGTTACACGCTATACGTTATGCGTTATAGGATATACGTTATGCGTTATAGGATATACGTTATACTTTATACGTTGTACGTTATACGTTATACGTTATGCGTTATACGTCATGCGTTATACGTCTTACGTTATACGTTATACGTTATACGCTATACGTTATGCGTTATACGTTATACGTTATACGTTATACGTTATACGTTATACGTTATACGTTATGCGTTATGCGTTATACGTCATGCGATATACGTTATACGTTATTCGTTATACGTTATACGTTAAACGTTGTACGTTATACGTTATACGTTATACGTTATACGTTATACGTTATACGTTATACGTTATACGTTATACGTTATATAATACGTTATACGTTATACGTTATACGTTAAACGTTGTTCGTTATACGTTATACGTTATGCGTTATAGGATATACGTTATACGTTATACGTTATACGTTATACGTTATACGTTATACGTTATACGTTATACGTTATGCGTTATGCGTTATACGTCATGCGATATACGTTATACGTTATTCGTTATACGTTATACGTTAAACGTTGTACGTTATACGTTATACGTTATACGTTATACGTTATACGTTATACGTTATACGTTATACGTTATACGTTATATAATACGTTATACGTTATACGTTATACGTTATACGTTAGACGTTATACGTTATTCGTTATACGTTATACGTTAAACGTTGTACGTTATACGTTATACGTTATACGTTATACGTTATACGTTATACGTTATACGTTATACGTTATACGTTATACGTTATATAATACGTTATACGTTATACGTTTTACGTTATACGTTATACGTTATACGTTATACGTTATACGTTATACGTTATACGTTATACGTTATACGTTATACGTTATACGTTATACGTTATACGTTATACGTTATACGTTACACGTTATACGTTACACGTTATACGTTACACGTTATACAGTATACGTTATGCGTTATACGCTATACCTTATGCGTTATAGGATATACGTTATGCGTTATAGGATATACGTTATACTTCATACGTTGTACGTTATACGTTATACGTTATGCGTTATACGTCATGCGTTATACGTCTTACGTTATACGTTATACGTTATACGCTATACGTTATGCGTTATACGTTATACGTTATACGTTATACGTTATACGTTATACGTTATGCGTTATGCGTTATACGTCATGCGATATACGTTATACGTTATTCGTTATACGTTATACGTTAAACGTTGTACGTTATACGTTATACGTTATACGTTATACGTTATACGTTATACGTTATACGTTATACGTTATATAATACGTTATACGTTATACGTTATACGTTATACGTTAGACGCTATACGTTATACGTAATATGTAATACGTCATACGTTTTACGTTAATCGTTATACGTTATACGTTATACGCTATACGTTATACGTTATACGTTATACGTTATACGTTATACGTTATACGTTATACGTTATACGTTATACGTTATACGTTAGAGGCTATACGTTATACGTTATACGTTCTACGTTATACGTTATACGTTAAACGTTGTACGTTATACGTTATACGTTATGCGTTATAGGATATACGTTATACGTTATACGTTATACGTTATACGTTATACATTATACGTTATACGTTATACGTTATACGTTATACGTTATACGTTATACGTTATACGTTATACGTTATACGTTCTACGTTATACGTTATACGTTAAACGTTGTACGTTATACGTTATACGTTATACGTTAAACGTTATACGTTATACGTTATGCGTTATAGGATATACGTTATACGTTATACGTTGTACGTTATACGTTATACGTTATGCGTTATACGTCATGCGATATACGTTATACGTTATTCGTTATACGTTATACGTTAAACGTTGTACGTTATACGTTATACGTTATACGTTATACGTTATACGTTATACGTTATACGTTATACGTTATACGTTATACGTTATACGTTATACGTTATACGTTATACGTTATATAATACGTTATACGTTATACGTTTTACGTTATACGTTATACGTTATACGTTATACGTTATACGTTATGCGTTATACGTTATACGGTATACGTTATACGTTATACGTTAGAGGCTATACGTTATACGTTATACGTTCTACGTTATACGTTATACGTTAAACGTTGTTCGTTATACGTTATACGTTATGCGTTATAGGATATACGTTATACGTTATACGTTATACGTTATACGTTATACGTTATACGTTATACGTTATACGTTATGCGTTATGCGTTATACGTCATGCGATATACGTTATACGTTATTCGTTATACGTTATACGTTAAACGTTGTACGTTATACGTTATACGTTATACGTTATACGTTATACGTTATACGTTATACGTTATACGTTATATAATACGTTATACGTTATACGTTATACGTTATACGTTAGACGTTATACGTTATTCGTTATACGTTATATTTTAAACGTTGTACGTTATACGTTATACGTTATACGTTATACGTTATACGTTATACGTTATACGTTATACGTTATACGTTATACGTTATATAATACGTTATACGTTATACGTTTTACGTTATACGTTATACGTTATACGTTATACGTTATACGTTATACGTTATACGTTATACGTTATACGTTATACGTTATACGTTATACGTTATACGTTATACGTTATACGTTATACGTTACACGTTATACGTTACACGTTATACGTTACACGTTATACAGTATACGTTATGCGTTATACGCTATACCTTATGCGTTATAGGATATACGTTATGCGTTATAGGATATACGTTATACTTCATACGTTGTACGTTATACGTTATACGTTATGCGTTATACGTCATGCGTTATACGTCTTACGTTATACGTTATACGTTATACGCTATACGTTATGCGTTATACGTTATACGTTATACGTTATACGTTATACGTTATACGTTATGCGTTATGCGTTATACGTCATGCGATATACGTTATACGTTATTCGTTATACGTTATACGTTAAACGTTGTACGTTATACGTTATACGTTATACGTTATACGTTATACGTTATACGTTATACGTTATACGTTATATAATACGTTATACGTTATACGTTATACGTTATACGTTAGACGCTATACGTTATACGTAATATGTAATACGTCATACGTTTTACGTTAATCGTTATACATTATACGTTATACGCTATACGTTATACGTTATACGTTATACGTTATACGTTATACGTTATACGTTATACGTTATACGTTATACGTTATACGTTATACGTTAGAGGCTATACGTTATACGTTATACGTTCTACGTTATACGTTATACGTTAAACGTTGTACGTTATACGTTATACGTTATGCGTTATAGGATATACGTTATACGTTATACGTTATACGTTATACGTTATACATTATACGTTATACGTTATACGTTATACGTTATACGTTATACGTTATACGTTATACGTTATACGTTCTACGTTATACGTTATACGTTAAACGTTGTACGTTATACGTTATACGTTATACGTTAAACGTTATACGTTATACGTTATGCGTTATAGGATATACGTTATACGTTATACGTTGTACGTTATACGTTATACGTTATGCGTTATACGTCATGCGATATACGTTATACGTTATTCGTTATACGTTATACGTTAAACGTTGTACGTTATACGTTATACGTTATACGTTATACGTTATACGTTATACGTTATACGTTATACGTTATACGTTATACGTTATATAATACGTTATACGTTATACGTTTTACGTTATACGTTATACGTTATACGTTATACGTTATACGTTATACGTTATACGTTATACGTTATACGTTATACGTTACACGTTATACGTTACACGTTATACGTTACACGTTATACAGTATACGTTATGCGTTATACGCTATACGTTATGCGTTATAGGATATACGTTATGCGTTATAGGATATACGTTATACTTTATACGTTGTACGTTATACGTTATACGTTATGCGTTATACGTCATGCGTTATACGTCTTACGTTATACGTTATACGTTATACGCTATACGTTATGCGTTATACGTTATACGTTATACGTTATACGTTATACGTTATACGTTATGCGTTATGCGTTATACGGCATGCGATATACGTTATACGTTATTCGTTATACGTTATACGTTAAACGTTGTACGTTATACGTTATACGTTATACGTTATACGTTATACGTTATACGTTATACGTTATACGTTATACGTTATATAATACGTTATACGTTATACGTTATACGTTATACGTTATACGTTAGACGCTATACGTTATACGTAATATGTAATACGTCATACGTTTTACGTTAATCGTTATACGTTATACGTTATACGCTATACGTTATACGTTATACGTTATACGTTATACGTTATACGTTATACGTTATACGTTATATAATACGTTATACGTTATACGTTATACGTTATACGTTATACGTTATACGTTATACGTTGTACGTTATACGTTATACGTTATGCGTTATAGGATATACGTTATACGTTATGCGTTATACGTTATACGTTATACATTATACGTTATACGTTATACGTTATACGTCATACGTTATACGTTATACGTTATACGTTATACGTTCTACGTTATACGTTATACGTTAAACGTTGTACGTTATACGTTATACGTTATACGTTATACGTTATACGTTATGCGTTATACGTTATACGTTATACGTTATACGTTATACGTTATACGTTATACGTTATACGTTATACGTTATACTTTGTACGTTATACGTTATGCGTTATACGTTATGCGTTATAGGATATACGTTATACGTTGTACGTTCTACGTTATACGTTATACGTTATACGTTATACGTTATACGTTAGACGCTATACGTTATACGTAATATGTAATACGTCATACGTTTTACGTTAATCGTTATACGTTATACGTTATACGTTATACGTTATACGTTATACGTTATACGTTATACGTTATGCGTTATACGTTATACGTTATACGTTCTACGTTATACGTTATACGTTAAACGTTGTACGTTATACGTTATACGTTATACGTTATACGTTATACGTTATACGTTATGCGTTATACGTTATACGTTATACGTTATACGTTATACGTTATACGTTATACGTTATACTTTGTACGTTATTCGTTATACGTTATACGTTAAACGTTGTACGTTATACGTTATACGTTATACGTTATACGTTATACGTTATACGTTATACGTTATATAATACGTTATACGTTATACGTTATACGTTATACGTTATACGTTATACGTTATACGTTATACGTTATACGTTATACGTTATACGTTATACGTTATACGTTATACGTTATACGTTACACGTTATACGTTAAACGTTGTACGTTATACGTTATACGTTATACGTTATACGTTATACGTTATACGTTATACGTTATACGTTATACGTTATACGTTATATAATACGTTATACGTTATACGTTATACGTTATTCGTTATAGGTTATACGTTAAACGTTGTACGTTATACGTTATACGTTATACGTTATACGTTATACGTTATACGTTATACGTTATACGTTATACGTTATACGTTATATAATAAGTTATACGTTATACGTTATACGTTATACGTTATACGTTATACGTTATACGTTGTACGTTATACGTTATACGTTATACGTTATACGTTATACGTTATACGTTATACGTTATACGTTATACGTTATGCGTTATACGTTATACGTTATACGTTACACGTTATACGTTATACGTTATACGTTATACGTTATACGTTATACGTTATACGTTATACGTTATACGGTATACGTTATACGTTATACGTTATACGTTATACGTTATACTTTATACGTTATACGTTATACGTTATAATTTATACTGTATACGTTATACGTTATACGTTATACGTTATACGTTATACGTTATACGTTATACGTTATACGTTATAATTTATACTGTATACGTTATACGTTATACGTTATACGTTATACGTTATACGTTATACGTTATACGTTATACGTTATACGTTATACGTTATACGTTATACGTTATACGTTATACGTTATACGTTATACGTTATACGTTATACGTTATGCGTTATACGTTATACGTTATACGTTATACGTTATACGTTATGCGTTATACGTTATACGTTATACGTTATACGTTATACGTTATACGTTATACGTTATACTTTGTACGTTATTCGTTATACGTTATACGTTAAACGTTGTACGTTATACGTTATACGTTATACGTTATACGTTATACGTTATACGTTATACGTTATACGTTATAATTTATACTGTATACGTTATACGTTATACGTTATACGTTATACGTTATACGTTATACGTTATACGTTATGCGTTATAGGATATACGTTATACGTTATACGTTATACGTTCTACGTTATACGTTATACGTTAAACGTTGTACGTTATACGTTATACGTTATACGTTATACGTTATACGTTATACGTTATGCGTTATACGTTATACGTTATACGTTATACGTTATACGTTATACGTTATACGTTATACTTTGTACGTTATTCGTTATACGTTATACGTTAAACGTTGTACGTTATACGTTATACGTTATACGTTATACGTTATACGTTATACGTTATACGTTACATAATACGTTATACGTTATACGTTATACGTTATACGTTATACGTTATACGTTATACGTTATACGTTATACGTTATACGTTATACGTTATACGTTATACGTTACACGTTATACGTTAAACGTTGTACGTTATACGTTATACGTTATACGTTATACGTTATACGTTATACGTTATACGTTATACGTTATACGTTATACGTTATATAATACGTTATACGTTATACGTTATACGTTATTCGTTATAGGTTATACGTTAAACGTTGTACGTTATACGTTATACGTTATACGTTATACGTTATACGTTATACGTTATACGTTATACGTTATACGTTATATAATAAGTTATACGTTATACGTTATACGTTATACGTTATACGTTATACGTTATACGTTATACGTTGTACGTTATACGTTATACGTTATACGTTATACGTTATACGTTATACGTTATACGTTATACGTTATACGTTATACGTTATGCGTTATACGTTATACGTTATACGTTACACGTTATACGTTACACGTTATGCGTTATACGTTATACGTTATACGTTATACGTTATACGTTATACGTTATACGGTATACGTTATACGTTATACGTTATACGTTATACGTTATACTTTATACGTTATACGTTATACGTTATAATTTATACGTTATACGTTATACGTTATACGTTATACGTTATACGTTATACGTTATACGTTATACGTTATACGTTATACGTTATACGTTATACGTTATACGTTATACGTTATACGTTATACGTTATACGTTATGCGTTATACGTTATACGTTATACGTTATACGTTATACGTTATGCGTTATACGTTATACGTTATACGTTATACGTTATACGTTATACGTTATACGTTATACGTTATACGTTATACGTTATACGTTATACGTTATACGTTATACGTTATGCGTTATAGGATATACGTTATACGTTATACGTTGTACGTTCTACGTTATACGTTATACGTTAAACGTTGTACATTATACGTTATACGTTATACGTTATACGTTATACGTTATACGTTATACGTTATACGTTATACATTATACGTTATACGTTCTACGTTATACGATATACGTTAAACGCTGTACGTTATACGTTATTCGTTATACGTTATACGTTATACGTTATACGTTATACGTTATACGTTAAACGTTGTACGTTATACGTTATACGTTATACGTTAAACGTTATACGTTATACGTTATACGTTATGCGTTATAGGATATACGTTATACGTTATACGTTGTACGTTATACGTTATACGTTATGCGTTATACGTCATGCGATATACGTTATACGTTATTCGTTATACGTTATACGTTAAACGTTGTACGTTATACGTTATACGTTATACGTTATATAATACGTTATACGTTATACGTTTTACGCTATACGTTATACGTTATACGTTATACGTTATACGTTATACGTTATACGTTATACGTTATACGTTATGCGTTATAGGATATACGTTATACGTTATACGTTATACGTTATACGTTATGTGTTATACGTTATACGTTATACGTTATACGTTATACGTTATACGTTATACGTTATACGTTATACGTTATACGTTATACGTTATACGTTATACGTTATACGTTATACGTTATACGTTCTACGTTATACGTTATACGTTAAACGTTGTACGTTATACGTTATACGTAATATGTAATACGTCATACGTTTTACGTTAATCGTTATACGTTATACGTTATACGCTATACGTTATACGTTATACGTTATACGTTATACGTTATACGTTATACGTTATACGTTATACGTTATGCGTTATAGGATATACGTTATACGTTATACGTTATACGTTATACGTTATACGTTATGCGTTATACGTTTTACGTTATACGTTATACGTTATACGTTATACGTTATACGTTATACGTTATACGTTAGACGCTATACGTTATACGTTATACATTATACGTTATACGTTATACGTTATACGTTATACGTTATACGTTATACGTTATACGTTATACGTTCTACGTTATACGTTATACGTTAAACGTTGTACGTTATACGTTATACGTTATACGTTAAACGTTATACGTTATACGTTATGCGTTATAGGATATACGTTATACGTTATACGTTATACGTTATATAATACGTTATACGTTATATGTTTTACGTTATACGTTTTACGTTATACGTTATACGTTATACGTTATACGTTATACGTCATACGTTATACGTTATTCGTTATACGTTATACGTTAAACGTTGTACGTTATACGTTATACGTTATACGTTATACGTTATACGTAATACGTTATACGTTATACGTTACACGTTATACGTTACACGTTATACAGTATACGTTATGCGTTACACGCTATACGTTATGCGTTATAGGATATACGTTATGCGTTATAGGATATACGTTATACTTTATACGTTGTACGTTATACGTTATACGTTATGCGTTATACGTCATGCGTTATACGTCTTAAGTTATACGTTATGCGTTATAGGATATACGTTATACGTTATACGTTATACGTTATATAATACGTTATACGTTATATGTTTTACGTTATACGTTTTACGTTATACGTTATACGTCATACGTTATACGTTATACGTTATACGTTATACGTTATACGTTATACGTTCTACGTTATACGTTATACGTTATACGTTATACGTTATACGTTATACGTTATACGTTATACGTTATACGTTATACGTTATACGTTATACGTTATACGTTATACGTTATACGTTATATAATACGTTATACGTTATACGTTATACGTTATACGTTAGACGCTATACGTTATACGTAATATGTAATACGTCATACGTTTTACGTTAATCGTTATACGTTATACGTTATACGCTATACGTTATACGTTATACGTTATACGTTATACGTTATACGTTATACGTTATACGTTATACGTTATACGTTATACGTTAGAGGCTATACGTTATACGTTATACGTTCTACGTTATACGTTATACGTTAAACGTTGTACGTTATACGTTATACGTTATGCGTTATAGGATATACGTTATACGTTATACGTTATACGTTATACGTTATACATTATACGTTATACGTTATACGTTATACGTTATACGTTATACGTTATACGTTATACGTTATACGTTATACGTTCTACGTTATACGTTATACGTTAAACGTTGTACGTTATACGTTATACGTTATACGTTAAACGTTATACGTTATACGTTATGCGTTATAGGATATACGTTATACGTTATACGTTGTACGTTATACGTTATACGTTATGCGTTATACGTCATGCGATATACGTTATACGTTATTCGTTATACGTTATACGTTAAACGTTGTACGTTATACGTTATACGTTATACGTTATACGTTATACGTTATACGTTATACGTTATACGTTATACGTTATACGTTATACGTTATACGTTATACGTTATACGTTATACGTTATATAATACGTTATACGTTATACGTTTTACGTTATACGTTATACGTTATACGTTATACGTTATACGTTATGCGTTATACGTTATACGGTATACGTTATACGTTATACGTTAGAGGCTATACGTTATACGTTATACGTTCTACGTTATACGTTATACGTTAAACGTTGTTCGTTATACGTTATACGTTATGCGTTATAGGATATACGTTATACGTTATACGTTATACGTTATACGTTATACGTTATACGTTATACGTTATACGTTATGCGTTATGCGTTATACGTCATGCGATATACGTTATACGTTATTCGTTATACGTTATACGTTAAACGTTGTACGTTATACGTTATACGTTATACGTTATACGTTATACGTTATACGTTATACGTTATACGTTATATAATACGTTATACGTTATACGTTATACGTTATACGTTAGACGTTATACGTTATTCGTTATACGTTATACGTTAAACGTTGTACGTTATACGTTATACGTTATACGTTATACGTTATACGTTATACGTTATACGTTATACGTTATACGTTATACGTTATATAATACGTTATACGTTATACGTTTTACGTTATACGTTATACGTTATACGTTATACGTTATACGTTATACGTTATACGTTATACGTTATACGTTATACGTTATACGTTATACGTTATACGTTATACGTTATACGTTACACGTTATACGTTACACGTTATACGTTACACGTTATACAGTATACGTTATGCGTTATACGCTATACCTTATGCGTTATAGGATATACGTTATGCGTTATAGGATATACGTTATACTTCATACGTCGTACGTTATACGTTATACGTTATGCGTTATACGTCATGCGTTATACGTCTTACGTTATACGTTATACGTTATACGCTATACGTTATGCGTTATACGTTATACGTTATACGTTATACGTTATACGTTATACGTTATGCGTTATGCGTTATACGTCATGCGATATACGTTATACGTTATTCGTTATACGTTATACGTTAAACGTTGTACGTTATACGTTATACGTTATACGTTATACGTTATACGTTATACGTTATACGTTATACGTTATATAATACGTTATACGTTATACGTTATACGTTATACGTTAGACGCTATACGTTATACGTAATATGTAATACGTCATACGTTTTACGTTAATCGTTATACATTATACGTTATACGCTATACGTTATACGTTATACGTTATACGTTATACGTTATACGTTATACGTTATACGTTATACGTTATACGTTATACGTTATACGTTAGAGGCTATACGTTATACGTTATACGTTCTACGTTATACGTTATACGTTAAACGTTGTACGTTATACGTTATACGTTATGCGTTATAGGATATACGTTATACGTTATACGTTATACGTTATACGTTATACATTATACGTTATACGTTATACGTTATACGTTATACGTTATACGTTATACGTTATACGTTATACGTTCTACGTTATACGTTATACGTTAAACGTTGTACGTTATACGTTATACGTTATACGTTAAACGTTATACGTTATACGTTATGCGTTATAGGATATACGTTATACGTTATACGTTGTACGTTATACGTTATACGTTATGCGTTATACGTCATGCGATATACGTTATACGTTATTCGTTATACGTTATACGTTAAACGTTGTACGTTATACGTTATACGTTATACGTTATACGTTATACGTTATACGTTATACGTTATACGTTATACGTTATACGTTATACGTTATACGTTATACGTTATATAATACGTTATACGTTATACGTTTTACGTTATACGTTATACGTTATACGTTATACGTTATACGTTATACGTTATACGTTATACGTTATACGTTATACGTTACACGTTATACGTTACACGTTATACGTTACACGTTATACAGTATACGTTATGCGTTATACGCTATACGTTATGCGTTATAGGATATACGTTATGCGTTATAGGATATACGTTATACTTTATACGTTGTACGTTATACGTTATACGTTATGCGTTATACGTCATGCGTTATACGTCTTACGTTATACGTTATACGTTATACGCTATACGTTATGCGTTATACGTTATACGTTATACGTTATACGTTATACGTTATACGTTATGCGTTATGCGTTATACGGCATGCGATATACGTTATACGTTATTCGTTATACGTTATACGTTAAACGTTGTACGTTATACGTTATACGTTATACGTTATACGTTATACGTTATACGTTATACGTTATACGTTATACGTTATATAATACGTTATACGTTATACGTTATACGTTATACGTTATACGTTAGACGCTATACGTTATACGTAATATGTAATACGTCATACGTTTTACGTTAATCGTTATACGTTATACGTTATACGCTATACGTTATACGTTATACGTTATACGTTATACGTTATACGTTATACGTTATACGTTATACGTTATGCGTTATACGTTAGAGGCTATACGTTATACGTTATACGTTCTACGTTATACGTTGTACGTTAAACGTTGTACGTTATACGTTATACGTTATGCGTTATAGGATATACGTTATACGTTATACGTTATACGTTATACGTTTTACGTTATACGTTATACGTTATACGTTATACGTTATACGTTATACGTTATACGTTATACGTTATACGTTAGAGGCTATACGTTATACGTTATACGTTCTACGTTATACGTTATACGTTAAACGTTGTTCGTTATACGTTATACGTTATGCGTTATAGGATATACGTTATACGTTATACGTTATACGTTATACGTTATACGTTATACGTTATACGTTATACGTTATACGTTATATAATACGTTATACGTTATACGTTTTACGTTATACGTTATACGTTATACGTTATACGTTATACGTTATACGTTATACGTTATACGTTATACGTTATACGTTATACGTTATACGTTATACGTTATACGTTATACGTTACACGTTATACGTTACACGTTATACGTTATACGTTACACGTTATACAGTATACGTTATGCGTTATACGCTATACGTTATGCGTTATAGGATATACGTTATGCGTTATAGGATATACGTTATACTTTATACGTTGTACGTTATACGTTATACGTTATGCGTTATACGTCATGCGTTATACGTCTTACGTTATACGTTATACGTTATACGCTATACGTTATGCGTTATACGTTATACGTTATACGTTATACGTTATACGTTATACGTTATATAATACGTTATACGTTATACGTTATACGTTATACGTTATACGTTAGACGCTAAACGTTATACGTAATATGTAATACGTCATACGTTTTACGTTAATCGTTATACGTTATACGTTATACGCTATACGTTATACGCTATACGTTATACGTTATACGTTATACGTTATACGTTATACGTTATACGTTATACGTTATACGTTAGAGGCTATACGTTATACGTTATACGTTCTACGTTATACGTTATACGTTAAACGTTGTACGTTATACGTTATACGTTATACGTTATACGTTATACGTTATACGTTATACGTTATGCGTTATAGGATATACGTTATACGTTATACGTTGTACGTTATACGTTATACGTTATGCGTTATACGTCATGCGAAATACGTTATACGTTATTCGTTATACGTTATACGTTAAACGTTGTACGTTATACGTTATACGTTATACGTTATACGTTATACGTTATACGTTATACGTTATACGTTATATAATACGTTATACGTTGTACGTTATACGTTATACGTTATGCGTTATAGGATATACGTTATACGTTATACGTTATACGTTATACGTTATACGTTATACATTATACGTTATATAATACGTTATACGTTATACGTTATACGTTATACGTTATACGTTATACGTTATACGTTCTACGTTATACGTTATACGTTAAACGTTGTACGTTATACGTTATACGTTATACGTTATACGTTATACGTTATGCGTTATAGGATATACGGTATACGTTATACGTTGTACGTTATACGTTACACGTTATACGTTAAACGTTGTACGTTATACGTTATACGTTATACGTTTTACGTTATACGTTATACGTTATACGTTATACGTTATACGTTATATAATACGTTATACGTTATACGTTATACGTTATTCGTTATACGTTAGACGTTAAACGTTGTACGTTATACGTTATACGTTATACGTTATACGTTATACGTTATACGTTATACGTTATACGTTATACGTTATATAATACGTTATACGTTATACGTTATACGTTATACGATATACGTTATACGTTATACGTTGTACGTTAAACGTTATACGTTATACGTTATACGTTATACGTTATACGTTATACGATATACGTTATACGTTATGCTTTATACGTTATACGTTATACGTTATACGTTATACGTTATACGTTATACGTTATACGTTATACGTTATACGTTATACGTTATACGTTATACGTTATACGTTATACGTTATACGTTATACGTTATACGTTATACGTTATACTTTATACGTTATACGTTATACGTTATACGTTATACGTTATACGTTATACGTTATACGTTATACGTTATACGTTATACGTTATACGTTATACGTTATACGTTATACGTTATACGTTATACGTTATACGTTATACGTTATACGTTATGCGTTATAGGATATACGTTATTCGTTATACGTTATACGTTATACGTTATACGTTATGCGTTATACGTTATACGTTAGACGCTATACGTTATACGTAATATGTAATACGTCATACGTTTTACGTTAATCGTTATACGTTATACGTTATACGTTATACGTTATACGTTATACGTTATACGTTATACGTTATACGTTATACGTTATACGTTATACGTTATACGTTATACGTTATACGTTATACGTTATACATTATACGTTATACGTTCTACGTTATACGTTATACGTTATACGTTAAACGCTGTACGTTATACGTTATTCGTTATACGTTATACGTTATATAATACGTTATACGTTATACGTTATACGTTATACGTTATTCGTTATACGTTAGACGTTAAACGTTGTACGTTATACGTTATACGTTGTACGTTATACGTTATACGTTATACGTTATACGTTATACGTTATATAATACGTTATACGTTATACGTTATACGTTATACGTTATACGTTATACGTTATACGTTATACGTTGTACGTTAAACGTTATACGTTATACGTTATACGTTATACGTTATACGTTATACGATATACGTTATACGTTATGCTTTATACGTTATACGTTATACGTTATACGTTATACGTTATACGTTATACGTTATACGTTATACGTTATACGTTATACGTTATACGTTATACGTTATACGTTATACGTTATACGTTATACTTTATACGTTATACGTTATACGTTATACGTTATACGTTATACGTTATACGTTATACGTTATACGTTATACGTTATACGTTATACGTTATACGTTATACGTTATACGTTATACGTTATACGTTATACGTTATACGTTATACGTTATATAATACGTTATACGTTATACGTTATACGTTATACGTTATACGTTATACGTTATACGTTATACGTTGTACGTTAAACGTTATACGTTATACGTTATACGTTATACGTTATACGTTATACGATATACGTTATACGTTATGCTTTATACGTTATACGTTATACGTTATACGTTATACGTTATACGTTATACGTTATACGTTATACGTTATACGTTATACGTTATACGTTATACGTTATACGTTATACGTTATACGTTATACGTTATACGTTATACTTTATACGTTATACGTTATACGTTATACGTTATACGTTATACGTTATACGTTATACGTTATACGTTATACGTTATACGTTATGCGTTATACGTTATACGTTAGACGCTATACGTTATACGTAATATGTAATACGTCATACGTTTTACGTTAATCGTTATACGTCATACGTTATACGTTATACGTTATACGTTATACGTTATACGTTATACGTTATACGTTATACGTTATACGTTATACGTTATACGTTATACGTTATACGTTATACGTTATACGTTATACATTATACGTTATACGTTCTACGTTATACGTTATACGTTAAACGCTGTACGTTATACGTTATTCGTTATACGTTATACGTTATACGTTATGCGTTATACGTTATGCGTTATACGTTATACGTTATACGTTATACGTTATACGTTATATAATACGTTATACGTTATACGTTATACGTTATACGTTATACGTTATACGTTATACGTTATACGTTATACGTTGTACGTTATACGTTATACGTTATGCGTTATAGGATATACGTTATACGTTATACGTTATACGTTATACGTTATACGTTATACATTATACGTTATATAATACGTTATACGTTATACGTTATACGTTATACGTTATACGTTATACGTTATACGTTATACGTTATACGTTCTACGTTATACGTTATACGTTAAACGTTGTACGTTATACGTTATACGTTATACGTTATACGTTATACGTTATGCGTTATAGGATATACGGTATACGTTATACGTTGTACGTTATACGTTACACGTTATACGTTAAACGTTGTACGTTATACGTTATACGTTATACGTTATACGTTATACGTTATACGTTATACGTTATACGTTATACGTTATATAATACGTTATACGTTATACGTTATACGTTATTCGTTATACGTTAGACGTTAAACGTTGTACGTTATACGTTATACGTTATACGTTATACGTTATACGTTATACGTTATATAATACGTTATACGTTATACGTTATACGTTATACGTTATACGATATACGTTATACGTTATACGTTGTACGTTAAACGTTATACGTTATACGTTATACGTTATACGTTATACGTTATACGATATACGTTATACGTTATGCTTTATACGTTATACGTTATACGTTATACGTTATACGTTATACGTTATACGTTATACGTTATACGTTATACGTTATACGTTATACGTTATACGTTATACGTTATACGTTATACGTTATACGTTATACGTTATACTTTATACGTTATACGTTATACGTTATACGTTATACGTTATACGTTATACGTTATACGTTATACGTTATACGTTATACGTTATACGTTATACGTTATACGTTATACGTTATACGTTATACGTTATACGTTATACGTTATACGTTATGCGTTATAGGATATACGTTATTCGTTATACGTTATACGTTATACGTTATACGTTATGCGTTATACGTTATACGTTAGACGCTATACGTTATACGTAATATGTAATACGTCATACGTTTTACGTTAATCGTTATACGTTATACGTTATACGTTATACGTTATACGTTATACGTTATACGTTATACGTTATACGTTATACGTTATACGTTATACGTTATACGTTATACGTTATACGTTATACGTTATACATTATACGTTATACGTTCTACGTTATACGTTATACGTTAAACGCTGTACGTTATACGTTATTCGTTATACGTTATACGTTATATAATACGTTATACGTTATACGTTATACGTTATACGTTATTCGTTATACGTTAGACGTTAAACGTTGTACGTTATACGTTATACGTTGTACGTTATACGTTATACGTTATACGTTATACGTTATACGTTATATAATACGTTATACGTTATACGTTATACGTTATACGTTATACGTTATACGTTATACGTTATACGTTATACGTTGTACGTTAAACGTTATACGTTATACGTTATACGTTATACGTTATACGTTATACGATATACGTTATACGTTATGCTTTATACGTTATACGTTATACGTTATACGTTATACGTTATACGTTATACGTTATACGTTATACGTTATACGTTATACGTTATACGTTATACGTTATACGTTATACGTTATACGTTATACGTTATACGTTATACTTTATACGTTATACGTTATACGTTATACGTTATACGTTATACGTTATACGTTATACGTTATACGTTATACGTTATACGTTATACGTTATACGTTATACGTTATACGTTATACGTTATACGTTATACGTTATACGTTATACGTTATATAATACGTTATACGTTATACGTTATACGTTATACGTTATACGTTATACGTTATACGTTATACGTTGTACGTTAAACGTTATACGTTATACGTTATACGTTATACGTTATACGTTATACGATATACGTTATACGTTATGCTTTATACGTTATACGTTATACGTTATACGTTATACGTTATACGTTATACGTTATACGTTATACGTTATACGTTATACGTTATACGTTATACGTTATACGTTATACGTTATACGTTATACGTTATACGTTATACGTTATACGTTATACTTTATACGTTATACGTTATACGTTATACGTTATACGTTATACGTTATACGTTATACGTTATACGTTATACGTTATACGTTATACGTTATGCGTTATACGTTATACGTTAGACGCTATATGTTATACGTAATATGTAATACGTCATACGTTTTACGTTAATCGTTATACGTCATACGTTATACGTTATACGTTATACGTTATACGTTATACGTTATACGTTATACGTTATACGTTATACGTTATACGTTATACGTTATACGTTATACGTTATACGTTATACGTTATACGTTATACATTATACGTTATACGTTCTACGTTATACGTTATACGTTAAACGCTGTACGTTATACGTTATTCGTTATACGTTATACGTTATACGTTATGCGTTATACGTTATGCGTTATACGTTATACGTTATACGTTATACGTTATACGTTATACGTTATACGTTATACATTATACGTTATACGTTATACGTTATACGTTATACGTTATACGTTATACGTTATACGTTATACGTTATACGTTA
This sequence comes from Ptiloglossa arizonensis, assembly GCF_051014685.1. Classification (NCBI taxonomy): domain Eukaryota; kingdom Metazoa; phylum Arthropoda; class Insecta; order Hymenoptera; family Colletidae; genus Ptiloglossa; species Ptiloglossa arizonensis. The sequence goes on from NW_027479340.1 coordinate 54,949, forward strand.
TACGTTATACGTTATACGTTATACGTTATACGTTAAACGTTGTACGTTATACGTTATACGTTATACGTTATACGTTATGCGTTATACGTTATACGTTATACGTTATACGTTATACGTTATACGTTATGCGTTATACGTTATACGTTATACGTTATACGTTATACGTTATACGTTGTACGTTATACGTTATACGTTATACGTTAGACGCTATACGTTATACGTAATATGTAATACGTCATACGTTTTACGTTAATCGTTATACGTTATACGTTATACGCTATACGTTATACGTTATACGTTATACGTTATACGTTATACGTTATACGTTATACGTTATACGTTAGACGCTATACGTTCTACGTTATACGTTCTACGTTATACTTTATACGTTAAACGTTATACGTTATACGTTATGCGTTATACGTCATGCGATATACGATATACGTTATTCGTTATACGTTATACGTTAAACGTTGTACGTTATACGTTATACGTTATACGTTATACGTTATACGTTATACGTTATACGTTATATAATACGTTATACGTTATACGTTATACGTTATACGTTATACGTTATACGTTATACGTTGTACGTTATACGTTATACGTTATGCGTTATAGGATATACGTTATACGTTATACGTTATACGTTATACGTTATACGTTATACATTATACGTTATACGTTATACGTTATACGTTATACGTTACACGTTATACGTTATACGTTCTACGTTCTACGTTATACGTTATACGTTAAACGTTGTACGTTATACGTTATACGTTATACGTTATACGTTATACGTTATGCGTTATACGTAATATGTAATACGTTATACGTTTTACGTTAATCGTTATACGTTATACGTTATACGTTATACGTTATACGTTATACGTTCTACGTTATACGTTATACGTTAAACGTTATACGATGTACGTTATACGTTCTACGTTATACGTAATACGTTAAACGTTGTACGTTATACGTTATACGTCATACGTTATACGTTATACGTTATACGTTATACGTTATACGTTCTACGTTATACGTTATACGTTAAACGTTGTACGTTATACGTTATACGTTATACGGTATACGTTATACGTTATACGTTATGCGTTATACGTTATACGTTATACGTTATACGTTATACGTTATACGTTATACGTTATACGTTATACGTTATACGTTATACGTTATACGTTATACGTAATATGTAATACGTCATACGTTTTACGTTAATCGTTATACGTTATACGTTATACGCTATACGTTATACGTTATACGTTATACGTTATACGTTATACGTTATACGTTATACGTTATACGTTATGCGTTATAGGATATACGTTATACGTTATACGTTATACGTTATACGTTATGTGTTATACGTTATACGTTATACGTTATACGTTATACGTTATACGTTATACGTTATACGTTAGACGCTATACGTTATACGTTACACGTTATACGTTATACGTTAAACGTTATACGTTATACGTTATACGTTATACGTTAGACGTTAGACGCTATACGTTATACGTTATACGTTATACGTTATACGTTATACGTTATACGTTATACGTTATACGTTATACGTTATACGTTATACGTTATACGTTATACGTTATACGTTATACGTTATACGTTATACGTTATACGTTATACGTTATACGTTATACGTTATACGTTATACGTTATACGTTATGCGTTTTAGGATATACGTTATACGTTATACGTTGTACGTTCTACGTTATACGTTATACGTTAAACGTTGTACGTTATACGTTATACGTTATACGTTATACGTTATACGTTATACGTTATACGTTATACGTTATACGTTATACGTTATACGTTATACGTTATACGTTATGCGTTATACGTTATACGTTATACGTTATACGTTATACGTTATAAGTTATACGTCATACGTTATACGTTATACGTTAGACGCTATACGTTATACGTAATATGTAATACGTCATACGTTTTACGTTAATCGTTATACGTTATACGTTATACGCTATACGCTATACGTTATACGTTATAGGTTTTACGTTATACGTTATGCGTTATAGGATATACGTTATACGATATACGTTGTACGTTCTACGTTATACGTTATACGTTAAACGTTGTACGTTATACATTATACGTTATACGGTATACGTTATACGTTATACGTTGTACGTTATACGTTATACGTTATACGTTATACGTTATGCGTTATACGTTATACGTTATACGTTATACGTTATACGTTATACGTTATACGTTATACGTTATACGTTATACGTTATACGTAATATGTAACACGTTATACGTTTTACGTTAATCGTTATACGTTATACGTTACACGTTATACGTTATACGTTATACGTTCTACGTTATACGTTATACGTTAAACGTTATACGTTGTACGTTATACGTTCTACGTTATACGTAATACGTTAAACGTTGTACGTTATACGTTATACGTCATACGTTATACGTTATACGTTATACGTTATACGTTCTACGTTATACGTTATACGTTAAACGTTGTACGTTATACGTTATACGTTATACGGTATACGTTATACGTTATACGTTATGCGTTATACGTTATACGTTATACGTTATACGTTATACGTTATACGTTATACGTTATACGTTATACGTTATACGTTATACGTTATACGTTATACGTAATATGTAATACGTCATACGTTTTACGTTAATCGTTATACGTTATACGTTATACGCAATACGTTATACGTTATACATTATACGTTATACGTTATACGTTATACGTTATACGTTATGCGTTATAGGATATACGTTATACGTTATACGTTATACGTTATACGTTATGTGTTATACGTTATACGTTATACGTTATACGTTATACGTTATACGTTATACGTTAGACGCTATACGTTATACGTTACACGTTATACGTTATACGTTATACGTTATACGTTATACGTTATACGTTATACGTTATACGTTATACGTTATACGTTATGCGTTATAGGATATACGTTATACGATATACGTTGTACGTTCTACGTTATACGTTATACGTTAAACGTTGTACGTTATACGTTATACGTTATACGTTATACGTTATACGTTATACGTTATACGTTATACGTTATACGTTATACGTTATACGTTATGCGTTATACGTTATGCGTTATACGTTATACGTTATACGTTATACGTTATACGTTATACGTTATACGTTATACGTTATACGTTATACGTTATACGTTATACGTTATACGTTATACGTTATACGTTATACGTTATACGTTATACGTTATACGTTATACGTTATACGTTCTACGTTATACGTTATACGTTAAACGCTGTAAGTTATACGTTATTCGTTATACGTTATACGTTATACGTTATACGTTATACGTTATGCGTTATACGTTATACGTTATACGTTATACGTTATACGTTAAACGTTATACGTTATACGTTATACGTTATACGTTATACGTTATACGTTATACGTTATACGTTATACGTTATACGTTATACGTTATACGTTATACGTTATACGTTATACGTTATACGTTATACGTTATACGTTATACGTTATACGTTATACGTTATACGTTATACGTTATACGTTATACGTTATGCGTTATAGGATGTACGTTATACGTTATACGTCGTACGTTCTACGTTATACGTTATACGTTAAACGTTGTACGTTATACGTTATACGTTATACGTTATACGTTATACGTTATACGTTATTCGTTATACGTTATACGTTATACGTTATACGTTATGCGTTATACGTTATACGTTATACGTTATACGTTATACGTTATACGTTATACGTTATACGTTATGCGTTATAGGATGTACGTTATACGTTATACGTCGTACGTTCTACGTTATACGTTATACGTTAAACGTTGTACGTTATACGTTATACGTTATACGTTATACGTTATACGTTATACGTTATACGTTATACGTTATACGTTATACGTTATACGTTATACGTTATGCGTTATAGGATGTACGTTATACGTTATACGTCGTACGTTCTACGTTATACGTTATACGTTAAACGTTGTACGTTATACGTTATACGTTATACGTTATACGTTATACGTTATACGTTATTCGTTATACGTTATACGTTATACGTTATACGTTATGCGTTATACGTTATACGTTATACGTTATACGTTATACGTTATACGTTATACGTTATACGTTATGCGTTATAGGATGTACGTTATACGTTATACGTCGTACGTTCTACGTTATACGTTATACGTTAAACGTTGTACGTTATACGTTATACGTTATACGTTATACGTTATACGTTATACGTTATTCGTTATACGTTATACGTTATACGTTATACGTTATGCGTTATACGTTATACGTTATACGTTATACGTTATACGTTATACGTTATACGTTATACGTTATACGTTATACATTATACGTTATACGTTCTACGTTATACGTTATACGTTAAACGCTGTAAGTTATACGTTATTCGTTATACGTTATACGTTATACGTTATACGTTATACGTTATGCGTTATACGTTATACGTTATACGTTATACGTTATACGTTAAACGTTATACGTTATACGTTATACGTTATACGTTATACGTTATACGTTATACGTTATACGTTATACGTTATACGTTATACGTTATACGTTATACGTTATACGTTACACGTTATACGTTATACGTTAAACGTTATACGTTATACGTTATACGTTATACGTTATACGTTATACGTTATACGTTATACGTTATACGTTATACGTTATACGTTATACGTTATACGTTATACGTTATGCGTTATACGTTATACGTTATACGTTATACGTTATACGTTATACGTTATACGTTATAAGTTATACGTTATACGTTATACGTTATACGTTAGACGCTATACGTTATACGTAATATGTAATACGTCATACGTTTTACGTTAATCGTTATACGTTATACGTTATACGCTATACGCTATACGTTATACGTTATACGTTTTACGTTATACGTTATGCGTTATAGGATATACGTTATACGATATACGTTGTACGTTCTACGTTATACGTTATACGTTAAACGTTGTACGTTATACGTTATACGTTATACGTTATACGTTATACGTTATACGTTATACGTTATACGTTATACGTTATACGTTATACGTTATACGTTATACGTTATGCGTTATACGTTATACGTTATACGTTATACGTTATACGTTATACGTTATACGTTATACGTTATACGTTATACGTTATACGTAATATGTTACACGTTATACGTTTTACGTTAATCGTTATACGTTATAGGTTACACGTTATACGTTATACGTTATACGTTATACGTTATACGTTATACGTTATACGTTATACGTTATACGTTATGCGTTATAGGATATACGTTATACGTTATACGTTGTACGTTCTACGTTATACGTTATACGTTAAACGTTGTACGTTATACGTTATACGTTATACGTTATACGTTATACGTTATACGTTATACGTTATACGTTATACGTTATACGTTATACGTTATACGTTATACGTTATACGTTATACGTTATACGTTATGCGTTATACGTTATACGTTATACGTTATACGTTATACGTTATACGTTATACGTTATACGTTATACGTTATACGTTAGACGCTATACGTTATACGTAATATATAATACGTCATACGTTTTACGTTAATCGTTATACGTTATACGTTATACGCTAAACGTTATACGTTATACGTTATACGTTATACGTTATGCGTTATAGGATATACGTTATACGATATACGTTGTACGTTCTACGTTATACGTTATACGTTAAACGTTGTACGTTATACGTTATACGTTATACGTTATACGTTATACGTTATACGTTATACGTTATACGTTATACGTTATACGTTATACGTTATACGTTATGCGTTATACGTTATGCGTTATACGTTATACGTTATACGTTATACGTTATACGTTATACGTTATACGTTATACGTTATACGTTATACGTTATACGTTATACGTTATACGTTATACGTTATACGTTATACGTTATACGTTATACGTTATACGTTATACGTTATACGTTATGCGTTATAGGGTATACGTTATACGTTATACGTTGTACGTTCTACGTTATACGTTATACGTTAAACGTTGTACGTTATACGTTATACGTTATACGTTATACGTTATACGTTATACGTTATACGTTATACGTTATACGTTATACGTTATACGTTATACGTTATACGTTATACGTTATACGTTATGCGTTATACGTTATACGTTATACGTTATACGTTATACGTTATACGTTATACGTTATACGTTATACGTTATACGTTATACGTTAGACGCTATACGTTATACGTAATATGTAATACGTCATACGTTTTACGTTAATCGTTATACGTTATACTTTATACGCTAAACGTTATACGTTATACGTTATACGTTATACGTTATGCGTTATAGGATATACGTTATACGATATACGTTGTACGTTCTACGTTATACGTTATACGTTAAACGTTGTACGTTATACGTTATACGTTATACGTTATACGTTATACGTTATACGTTATACGTTATACGTTATACGTTATACGTTATACGTTATGCGTTATACGTTATGCGTTATACGTTATACGTTATACGTTATACGTTATACGTTATACGTTATACGTTATACGTTATACGTTATACGTTATACGTTATACGTTATACGTTATACGTTATACGTTATACGTTATACGTTATACGTTATACGTTATACATTATACGTTATACGTTCTACGTTATACGTTATACGTTAAACGCTGTAAGTTATACGTTATTCGTTATACGTTATACGTTATACGTTATACGTTATACGTTATGCGTTATACGTTATACGTTATACGTTATACGTTATACGTTAAACGTTATACGTTATACGTTATACGTTATACGTTATACGTTATACGTTATACGTTATACGTTATACGTTATACGTTATACGTTATACGTTATACGTTATACGTTATACGTTATACGTTATACGTTATACGTTATACGTTATACGTTATACGTTATACGTTATACGTTATACGTTATACGTTATACGTTATACGTTATGCGTTATAGGATGTACGTTATACGTTATACGTCGTACGTTCTACGTTATACGTTATACGTTAAACGTTGTACGTTATACGTTATACGTTATACGTTATACGTTATACGTTATACGTTATTCGTTATACGTTATACGTTATACGTTATACGTTATGCGTTATACGTTATACGTTATACGTTATACGTTATACGTTATACGTTATACGTTATACGTTATACGTTATACATTATACGTTATACGTTCTACGTTATACGTTATACGTTAAACGCTGTAAGTTATACGTTATTCGTTATACGTTATACGTTATACGTTATACGTTATACGTTATACGTTATGCGTTATACGTTATACGTTATACGTTATACGTTATACGTTAAACGTTATACGTTATACGTTATACGTTATACGTTATACGTTATACGTTATACGTTATACGTTATACGTTATACGTTATACGTTATACGTTATACGTTATACGTTACACGTTATACGTTATACGTTAAACGTTATACGTTATACGTTATACGTTATACGTTATACGTTATACGTTATACGTTATACGTTATACGTTATACGTTATACGTTATACGTTATACGTTATACGTTATGCGTTATACGTTATACGTTATACGTTATACGTTATACGTTATAAGTTATACGTTATACGTTATACGTTATACGTTAGACGCTATACGTTATACGTAATATGTAATACGTCATACGTTTTACGTTAATCGTTATACGTTATACGTTATACGCTATACGCTATACGTTATACGTTATACGTTTTACGTTATACGTTATGCGTTATAGGATATACGTTATACGATATACGTTGTACGTTCTACGTTATACGTTATACGTTAAACGTTGTACGTTATACGTTATACGTTATACGTTATACGTTATACGTTATACGTTATACGTTATACGTTATACGTTATACGTTATACGTTATACGTTATGCGTTATACGTTAAACGTTGTACGTTATACGTTATACGTTATACGTTATACGTTATACGTTATACGTTATACGTTATACGTTATACGTTATACGTTATACGTTATACGTTATACGTTATACGTTATACGTTATACGTTATGCGTTATACGTTATACGTTATACGTTATACGTTATACGTTATACGTTATACGTTATACGTTATACGTTATACGTTATACGTTATACGTTATACGTTATACGTTATACGTTATACGTTATACGTTATACGTTATACGTTATGCGTTATAGGATGTACGTTATACGTTATACGTCGTACGTTCTATGTTATACGTTATACGTTAAACGTTGTACGTTATACGTTATACGTTATACGTTATACGTTATACGTTATACGTTATTCGTTATACGTTATACGTTATACGTTATACGTTATGCGTTATACGTTATACGTTATACGTTATACGTTATACGTTATACGTTATACGTTATACGTTATACGTTATACATTATACGTTATACGTTCTACGTTATACGTTATACGTTAAACGCTGTAAGTTATACGTTATTCGTTATACGTTATACGTTATACGTTATACGTTATACGTTATGCGTTATACGTTATACGTTATACGTTATACGTTATACGTTAAACGTTATACGTTATACGTTATACGTTATACGTTATACGTTATACGTTATACGTTATACGTTATACGTTATACGTTATACGTTATACGTTATACGTTATACGTTACACGTTATACGTTATACGTTAAACGTTATACGTTATACGTTATACGTTATACGTTATACGTTATACGTTATACGTTATACGTTATACGTTATACGTTATACGTTATACGTTATACGTTATACGTTATGCGTTATACGTTATACGTTATACGTTATACGTTATACGTTATAAGTTATACGTTATACGTTATACGTTATACGTTAGACGCTATACGTTATACGTAATATGTAATACGTCATACGTTTTACGTTAATCGTTATACGTTATACGTTATACGCTATACGCTATACGTTATACGTTATACGTTTTACGTTATACGTTATGCGTTATAGGATATACGTTATACGATATACGTTGTACGTTCTACGTTATACGTTATACGTTAAACGTTGTACGTTATACGTTATACGTTATACGTTATACGTTATACGTTATACGTTATACGTTATACGTTATACGTTATACGTTATACGTTATACGTTATGCGTTATACGTTATACGTTATACGTTATACGTTATACGTTATACGTTATACGTTATACGTTATACGTTATACGTTATACGTAATATGTAACACGTTATACGTTTTACGTTAATCGTTATACGTTATAGGTTACACGTTATACGTTATACGTTATACGTTATACGTTATACGTTATACGTTATACGTTATACGTTATACGTTATGCGTTATAGGATATACGTTATACGTTATACGTTGTACGTTCTACGTTATACGTTATACGTTAAACGTTGTACGTTATACGTTATACGTTATACGTTATACGTTATACGTTATACGTTATACGTTATACGTTATACGTTATACGTTATACGTTATACGTTATACGTTATACGTTATACGTTATACGTTATGCGTTATACGTTATACGTTATACGTTATACGTTATACGTTATACGTTATACGTTATACGTTATACGTTATACGTTAGACGCTATACGTTATACGTAATATATAATACGTCATACGTTTTACGTTAATCGTTATACGTTATACGTTATACGCTAAACGTTATACGTTATACGTTATACGTTATACGTTATGCGTTATAGGATATACGTTATACGATATACGTTGTACGTTCTACGTTATACGTTATACGTTAAACGTTGTACGTTATACGTTATACGTTATACGTTATACGTTATACGTTATACGTTATACGTTATACGTTATACGTTATACGTTATACGTTATACGTTATGCGTTATACGTTATGCGTTATACGTTATACGTTATACGTTATACGTTATACGTTATACGTTATACGTTATACGTTATACGTTATACGTTATACGTTATACGTTATACGTTATACGTTATACGTTATACGTTATACGTTATACGTTATACGTTATACGTTATACATTATACGTTATACGTTCTACGTTATACGTTATACGTTAAACGCTGTAAGTTATACGTTATTCGTTATACGTTATACGTTATACGTTATACGTTATACGTTATGCGTTATACGTTATACGTTATACGTTATACGTTATACGTTAAACGTTATACGTTATACGTTATACGTTATACGTTATAAGTTATACGTCATACGTTATACGTTATACGTTAGACGCTATACGTTATACGTAATATGTAATACGTCATACGTTTTACGTTAATCGTTATACGTTATACGTTATACGCTATACGCTATACGTTATACGTTATAGGTTTTACGTTATACGTTAGACGCTATACGTTATACGTTATACGTTATACGTTATACGTTATACGTTATACGTTATACGTTATACGTTATACGTTATACGTTATGCGTTATAGGATGTACGTTATACGTTATACGTCGTACGTTCTACGTTATACGTTATACGTTAAACGTTGTACGTTATACGTTATACGTTATACGTTATACGTTATACGTTATACGTTATTCGTTATACGTTATACGTTATACGTTATACGTTATGCGTTATACGTTATACGTTATACGTTATACGTTATACGTTATACGTTATACGTTATACGTTATACATTATACGTTATACGTTCTACGTTATACGTTATACGTTAAACGCTGTAAGTTATACGTTATTCGTTATACGTTATACGTTATACGTTATACGTTATACGTTATGCGTTATACGTTATACGTTATACGTTATACGTTATACGTTAAACGTTATACGTTATACGTTATACGTTATACGTTATACGTTATACGTTATACGTTATACGTTATACGTTATACGTTATACGTTATACGTTATACGTTATACGTTACACGTTATACGTTATACGTTAAACGTTATACGTTATACGTTATACGTTATACGTTATACGTTATACGTTATACGTTATACGTTATACGTTATACGTTATACGTTATACGTTATACGTTATGCGTTATACGTTATACGTTATACGTTATACGTTATACGTTATAAGTTATACGTTATACGTTATACGTTATACGTTAGACGCTATACGTTATACGTAATATGTAATACGTCATACGTTTTACGTTAATCGTTATACGTTATACGTTATACGCTATACGCTATACGTTATACGTTATACGTTTTACGTTATACGTTATGCGTTATAGGATATACGTTATACGATATACGTTGTACGTTCTACGTTATACGTTATACGTTAAACGTTGTACGTTATACGTTATACGTTATACGTTATACGTTATACGTTATACGTTATACGTTATACGTTATACGTTATACGTTATACGTTATGCGTTATACGTTATACGTTATACGTTATACGTTATACGTTATACGTTATACGTTATACGTTATACGTTATACGTTATACGTTATACGTAATATGTAACACGTTATACGTTTTACGTTAATCGTTATACGTTATAGGTTACACGTTATACGTTATACGTTATACGTTCTACGTTATACGTTATACGTTAAACGTTATACGTTGTACGTTATACGTTCTACGTTATACGTAATACGTTAAACGTTGTACGTTATACGTTATACGTCATACGTTATACGTCATACGTTATACGTTATACGTTCTACGTTATACGTTATACGTTAAACGTTGTACGTTATACGTTATACGTTATACGGTATACGTTATACGTTATACGTTATGCGTTATACGTTATACGTTATACGTTATACGTTATACGTTATACGTTATACGTTATACGTTATACGTTATACGTTATACGTTATACGTAATATGTAATACGTCATACGATTTACGTTAATCGTTATACGTTATACGTTATACGCAATACGTTATACGTTATACATTATACGTTATACGTTATACGTTATACGTTATACGTTATGCGGTATAGGATATACGTTATACGTTATTCTTTATACGTTATACGTTATGTGTTATACGTTATACGTTATACGTTATACGTTATACGTTATACGTTATACGTTAGACGCTATACGTTATACGTTACACGTTGTACGTTATACGTTATATGTTATACGTTATACGTTATACGTTATACGTTAGACGTCAGACGCTATACGTTATACGTTATACGTTATACGTTATACGTTACACGTTATACGTTATACGTTATACGTTATACGTTATACGTTATACGTTATGCGTTATAGGATATACGTTATACGTTATACGTTGTACGTTCTACGTTATACGTTATACGTTAAACGTTGTACGTTATACGTTATACGTTATACGTTATACGTTATACGTTATACGTTATACGTTATACGTTATACGTTATACGTTATACGTTATACGTTATACGTTATACGTTATGCGTTATACGTTATACGTTATACGTTATACGTTATACGTTATACGTTATACGTTATACGTTATACGTTATACGTTATACGTTATACGTTATACGTTAGACGCTATACGTTATACGTAATATGTAATACGTCATACGTTTTACGTTAATCGTAATACGTTATACGTTATACGCTATACGTTATACGTTATACGTTATACGTTATACGTTATGCGTTATAGGATATACGTTATACGATACACGTTGTACGTTCTACGTTATACGGTATACGTTAAACGTTGTACGTTATACGTTATACGTTATACGTTATACGTTATACGTTATACGTTATACGTTATACGTTATACGTTATACGTTATACGTTATGCGTTATACGTTATACGTTATACGTTATACGTTATACGTTATACGTTATACGTTATACGTTATACGTTATACGTTATACGTTATACGTTATACGTTATACGTTATACGTTATATGTTATACGTTATACGTTATACATTATACGTTATACGTTCTACGTTATACGTTATACGTTAAACGCTGTAAGTTATACGTTATTCGTTATACGTTATACGTTATACGTTATACGTTATACGTTATACATTACATGTTATACGTTATACGTTATACGTTATACGTTATACGTTATACGTTATACGTTATACGTTATACGTTATACGTTATACGTTATACGTTATACGTTATACGTTATACGTTATACGTTATACGTTATACGTTATACGTTATACGTTATACGTTATACGTTATACGTTATACGTTATACGTCATGCGTTATACGTTTTACGTTATTCGTTACGCGTTATCCGTTACACGTTATACGTTATACGTTATACGTTATACGTTATACGTTATACGTTATACGTTATACGTTATACGTTATACGTTATGTGTTTTACGTTATTCGTTATATGTTATACGTTATACGATATGCGTTATACGTTATACTTTATACGTTATACGTTATACGTTATACGTTATGCGTTATACGTTATACGTTATACGTTATTCGTTATACGTACTTCGTTACACGTTATACGTTATACGTTATACGTTATACGTTATACGTTATACGTTATACTTTATACGTTATACGTTATACGTCATAGGTTATACGTTATACGTTTTACGATATACGATATACGTTATACGTTATACGTTATACGTTATACGTTATACGTTATACGTTATACGTTATACTTTATACGTTATACGTTATACGTCATAGGTTATACGTTATAAGTTATACGTTATACGTTATACGCTATACGTTGTACGTTATACGTTATACGTTATACGTTATACGTTATACGTTATACGTTATGCGTTTTACGTTATTCGTTATATGTTATACGTTATACGATATGCGTTATACGTTATACTTTATACGTTATACGTTATACGTTATACGTTATGCGTTATACGTTATACGTTATACGTTATACGTTATACGTTATACGTTATACGTTATACGTTATACGTTATACGTTATACGTTATACGTTATACGTTATACGTTATACGTTATACGTTATACGTTATACGTTATACGTTGTACGTTATACGTTATAAGTTGTACGTTATACGATATACGTTATACGCTATTCGTTATACGTACTTCGTTTCACGTTATACGTTATACGTTATACGTTATACGTTATACGTTTTACGATATACGATATACGTTATACGTTATACGTTATACGCTATACGTTGTACGTTATACGTTATACGTTATACGTTATACGTTATACGTTATACGTTATGCGTTTTACGTTATTCGTTATATGTTATACGTTATACGATATGCGTTATACGTTATACTTTATACGTTATACGTTATACGTTATACGTTATACGTTATACGTTATACGTTGTACGTTATACGTCATAGGTTATACGTTATACGTTATACGTTATACGTTATACGTTATACGCTATACGTTGTACATTATACGTTATACGTTATACGTTATACGTTATACGTTATACGTTATGCGTTTTACGTTATTCGTTATATGTTATACGTTATACGATATGCGTTATACGTTATACTTTATACGTTATACGTTATACGTTATACGTTATGCGTTATACGTTATACGTTATACGTTATACGTTATACGTTATACGTTATACGTTATACGTTATACGTCATAGGTTATACGTTATACGTTGTACGTTATGCGTTATACGTTATGCGTTATACGTTATACGTTATACGTTTTACGTTATACGTAATACGTTATGCGTTATACGTTATACGTTATTAGTTATACGTTATACGGTATACGTTATACGTTATACGTTATGCGTCATAGGTTATACGTTATATGTTATACGTTATACGTTATACGTTATACGTCATACGTTATACGTTATACGTTATACGTTATACGTTATACGTTATACGTTATACGTTATACGTTATACGTTATGCGTTATACGTTATGCGTTATACGTTATGCGTTATACGTTATACGTTATACGTTATACGTTATACGTTTTACGTTATACGTTATACGTTATGCGTTATACGTTATACGATATTAGTTATACGTTATACGGTATACGTTATACGTTGTACGTTACATGTTATACATTATACGTTATACGTTATACGATATACGATATACGTTATACGATATACGCTATACGTTATACGTTATACGTTATACGTTATACGTTTTACGATATACGATATACGTTATACGTTATTCTTTATACGTTCTTGGTTACACGTTATACGTTATACGTTATACGTTATACGTTATACGTTATACGTCATGCGTTATACGTTTTACGTTATTCGTTATGCGTTATCCGTTACACGTTATACGTTATACGTTATACGTTATACGTTTTACGTTATTCATTATACGTTATACGTTATACGATATACGTTATACGTTATACGTTATACGTTATACGTTATACGTTATACGTTATACGTTATACGTTATACGTTATACGTTATACGTTATACGTTATACGTTATACGTTATACGTTATACGTTATACGTTATACGTTATACGTTATACGTTATACGTTATACGTTATACGTTATACGTTATACGTTATACGTTATACGTTATACGTTATACGTTATACGATATACGTTTTACGTTATTCGTTATACGTTCTTCGTTACACGTTATACGTTATACGTTATGCGTTATACGTTTTACGTTATTCGTGATACGTTATACGTTACACGTCATACGGTATACGTTATACGTTATACGTTATACGTTATACGTTATACGTTATACGTTATACGTTATACGTTATACGTTATACGTTATACGTTATACGTTATACGTTATACGTTATACGTTATACGTTATACGTTATACGTTAAACGTTATACGTTATACGTTATACGTTATACGTTATACGTTATACGTTATACGTTATACGTTATACGTTATACGTTATACGTTATACGATATACGTTATACGTTATACGTTATACGTTATGCGTTATACGTTTTGCGTTATTCGTTACACGTTATACGTTATACGTATTATGTAACGCGTCATACGTTTTACGTTATTCATTATACGTTCTTCGTTACACGTTATACGTTATACGTTATACGTTATACGTTATACGTTATACGTTATACGTTATACGTTATACGTTATACGTTATACGTTATACGTTATACGTTATACGTTATACGTTATACGTTATACGTTATACGTTATGCGGTATAGGATATACGTTATACGTTATCCTTTATACGTTATACGTTATGTGTTATACGTTATACGTTATACGTTATACGTTATACGTTATACGTTATACGTTAGACGCTATACGTTATACGTTACACGTTGTACGTTATACGTTATACGTTATACGTTATACGTTATACGTTATACGTTAGACGTCAGACGCTATACGTTATACGTTATACGTTATACGTTATACGTTATACGTTATACGTTATACGTTATACGTTATACGTTATACGTTATACGTTATACGTTATACGTTACACGTTATACGTTATACGTTATACGTTATACGTTATGCGTTATAGGATATACGTTATACGTTATACGTTGTACGTTCTACGTTATACGTTATACGTTAAACGTTGTACGTTATACGTTATACGTTATACGTTATACGTTATACGTTATACGTTATACGTTATACGTTATACGTTATACGTTATACGTTATACGTTAGACGCTATACGTTATACGTAATATGTAATACGTCATACGTTTTACGTTAATCGTTATACGTTATACGTTATACGCTATACGTTATACGTTATACGTTATACGTTATACGTTATGCGTTATAGGATATACGTTATACGATATACGTGTACGTTCTACGTTATACGGTATACGTTAAACGTTGTACGTTATACGTTATACGTTATACGTTATACGTTATACGTTATACGTTATACGTTATACGTTATACGTTATACGTTATACGTTATGCGTTATACGTTATACGTTATACGTTATACGTTATACGTTATACGTTATACGTTATACGTTATACGTTATACGTTATACGTTATACGTTATACGTTATACGTTATACGTTATACGTTATACGTTATACGTTATACGTTATACCTTATACGTTATACGTTATACGTTAAACGCTGTAAGTTATACGTTATTCGTTATACGTTATACGTTATACGTTATACGTTATACGTTATACATTACATGTTATACGTTATACGTTATACGTTATACGTTATACGTTATACGTTATACGTTATACGTTATACGTTATACGTTATACGTTATACGTTATACGTTATACGTTATACGTTATACGTTATACGTTATACGTTATACGTTATACGTTATACGTTATACGTTATACGTTATACGTTATACGTTATACGTTATACGTCATGCGTTATACGTTTTACGTTATTCGTTATGCGTTATCCGTTACACGTTATACGTTATACGTTATACGTTATACGTTATACGTTATACGTTATACGTTATACGTTATACGTTATACGTTATGCGTTTTACGTTATTCGTTATATGTTATACGTTATACGATATGCGTTATACGTTATACTTTATACGTTATACGTTATACGTTATACGTTATGCGTTATACGTTTTACGTTATACGTTATTCGTTATACGTACTTCGTTACACGTTATACGTTATACGTTATACGTTATACGTTATACGTTATACGTTATACTTTATACGTTATACGTTATACGTCATAGGTTATACGTTATACGTTTTACGATATACGATATACGTTATACGTTATACGTTATACGTTATACGTTATACGTTATACGTTATACTTTATACGTTATACGTTATACGTCATAGGTTATACGTTATACGTTATACGTTATACGTTATACGCTATACGTTGTACGTTATACGTTATACGTTATACGTTATACGTTATACGTTATACGTTATGCGTTTTACGTTATTCGTTATATGTTATACGTTATACGATATGCGTTATACGTTATACTTTATACGTTATACGTTATACGTTATACGTTATGCGTTATACGTTATACGTTATACGTTATACGTTATACGTTATACGTTATACGTTATACGTTATACGTTATACGTTATACGTTATACGTTATACGTTATACGTTATACGTTATACGTTGTACGTTATACGTTATAAGTTGTACGTTATACGATATACGTTATACGCTATTCGTTATACGTACTTCGTTTCACGTTATACGTTATACGTTATACGTTATACGTTATACGTTTTACGATATACGATATACGTTATACGTTATACGTTATACGCTATACGTTGTACGTTATACGTTATACGTTATACGTTATACGTTATACGTTATACGTTATACGTTATACGTTATACGCTATACGTTGTACATTATACGTTATACGTTATACGTTATACGTTATACGTTATACGTTATGCGTTTTACGTTATTCGTTATATGTTATACGTTATACGATATGCGTTATACGTTATACTTTATACGTTATACGTTATACGTTATGCGTTATAGGATATACGTTATACGTTATACGTTGTACGTTCTACGTTATACGTTATACGTTAAACGTTGTACGTTATACGTTATACGTTATACGTTATACGTTATACGTTATACGTTATACGTTATACGTTATACGTTATACGTTATACGTTATAC
The DNA here is from genome assembly GCF_051014685.1 of Ptiloglossa arizonensis. Lineage (NCBI taxonomy): Eukaryota > Metazoa > Arthropoda > Insecta > Hymenoptera > Colletidae > Ptiloglossa > Ptiloglossa arizonensis. The sequence goes on from NW_027479340.1 coordinate 73,814, forward strand.
GTTATACGTTATACGTTATACGTTATGCGTTATACGTTATACGTTATACGTTATACGTTATACGTTATACGTTATACGTTATACGTTATACGTTATACGTTATACGTTATACGTTATACGTTATACGTTATACGTTAGACGCTATACGTTATACGTAATATGTAATACGTCATACGTTTTACGTTAATCGTTATACGTTATACGTTATACGCTATACGTTATACGTTATACGTTATACGTTATACGTTATGCGTTATAGGATATACGTTATACGATATACGTTGTACGTTCTACGTTATACGGTATACGTTAAACGTTGTACGTTATACGTTATACGTTATACGTTATACGTTATACGTTATACGTTATACGTTATACGTTATACGTTATACGTTATACGTTATACATTATACGTTATACGTTATACGTTAAACGCTGTAAGTTATACGTTATTCGTTATACGTTATACGTTATACGTTATACGTTATACGTTATACATTACATGTTATACGTTATACGGTATACGTTATACGTTATACGTTATACGTTATACGTTATACGTTATACGTTATACGTTATACGTTATACGTTATACGTTATACGTTATACGTTATACGTTATACGTTATACGTTATACGTTATACGTTATACGTTATACGTTATACGTTATACGTTATACGTCATGCGTTATACGTTTCACGTTATTCGTTATGCGTTATCCGTTACACGTTATACGTTATACGTTATACGTTATACGTTATACGTTATACGTTATACGTTATACGTTATACGTTATACGTTATGCGTTTTACGTTATTCGTTATATGTTATACGTTATACGATATGCGTTATACGTTATACTTTATACGTTATACGTTATACGTTATACGTTATGCGTTATACGTTATACGTTATACGTTATTCGTTATACGTACTTCGTTACACGTTATACGTTATACGTTATACGTTATACGTTATACGTTATACGTTATACTTTATACGTTATACGTTATACGTCATAGGTTATACGTTATACGTTTTACGATATACGATATACGTTATACGTTATACGTTATACGTTATACGTTATACGTTATACGTTATACTTTATACGTTATACGTTATACGTCATAGGTTATACGTTATACGTTATACGTTATACGTTATACGCTATACGTTGTACGTTATACGTTATACGTTATACGTTATACGTTATACGTTATACGTTATGCGTTTTACGTTATTCGTTATATGTTATACGTTATACGATATGCGTTATACGTTATACTTTATACGTTATACGTTATACGTTATACGTTATGCGTTATACGTTATACGTTATACGTTATACGTTATACGTTATACGTTATACGTTATACGTTATACGTTATACGTTATACGTTATACGTTATACGTTATACGTTATACGTTATACGTTATACGTTGTACGTTGTACGTTATACGTTATAAGTTGTACGTTATACGATATACGTTATACGCTATTCGTTATACGTACTTCGTTTCACGTTATACGTTATACGTTATACGTTATACGTTATACGTTTTACGATATACGATATACGTTATACGTTATACGCTATACGCTATACGTTGTACGTTATACGTTATACGTTATACGTTATACGTTATACGTTATACGTTATGCGTTTTACGTTATTCGTTATATGTTATACGTTATACGATATGCGTTATACGTTATACTTTATACGTTATACGTTATACGTTATACGTTATACGTTATACGTTATACGTTGTACGTTATACGTCATAGGTTATACGTTATACGTTATACGTTATACGTTATACGTTATACGCTATACGTTGTACATTATACGTTATACGTTATACGTTATACGTTATACGTTATACGTTATGCGTTTTACGTTATTCGTTATATGTTATACGTTATACGATATGCGTTATACGTTATACTTTATACGTTATACGTTATACGTTATACGTTATGCGTTATACGTTATACGTTATACGTTATACGTTATACGTTATACGTTATACGTTATACGTCATAGGTTATACGTTATACGTTGTACGTTATGCGTTATACGTTATGCGTTATACGTTATACGTTATACGTTTTACGTTATACGTAATACGTTATGCGTTATACGTTATACGTTATTAGTTATACGTTATACGGTATACGTTATACGTTATACGTTATGCGTCATAGGTTATACGTTATATGTTATACGTTATACGTTATACGTTATACGTCATACGTTATACGTTATACGTTATACGTTATACGTTATACGTTATACGTTATACGTTATACGTTATACGTTATGCGTTATGCGTTATACGTTATGCGTTATACGTTATGCGTTATACGTTATACGTTATACGTTATACGTTATACGTTTTACGTTATACGTTATACGTTATGCGTTATACGTTATACGATATTAGTTATACGTTATACGGTATACGTTATACGTTGTACGTTACATGTTATACATTATACGTTATACGTTATACGATATACGATATACGTTATACGTTATACGCTATACGTTATACGTTATACGTTATACGTTATACGTTTTACGATATACGATATACGTAATACGTTATTCTTTATACGTTCTTCGTTACACGTTATACGTTATACGTTATACGTTATACGTTATACGTCATGCGTTATACGTTTTACGTTATACTTTATGCGTTATCCGTTACACGTTATACGTTATACGTTATACGTTATACGTTTTACGTTATTCATTATACGTTATACGTTATACGATATACGTTATACGTTATACGTTATACGTTATACGTTATACGTTATACGTTATACGTTATACGTTATACGTTATACGTTATACGTTATACGTTATACGTTATACGTTATACGTTATACGTTATACGTTATACGTTATACGTTATACGTTATACGTTATACGTTATACGTTATACGTTATACGTTATACGTTATACGTTATACGTTATACGTTATACGATATACGTTTTACGTTATTCGTTATACGTTCTTCGTTACACGTTATACGTTATACGTTATGCGTTATACGTTTTACGTTATTCGTGATACGTTATACGTTACACGTCATACGGTATACGTTATACGTTTTACGTTATACGTTATACGTTATACGTTATACGTTATACGTTATACGTTATACGTTATACGTTATACGTTATACGTTATACGTTATACGTTATACGTTATACGTTATACGTTATACGTTAAACGTTATACGTTATACGTTATACGTTATACGTTATACGTTATACGTTATACGTTATATGTTATACGTTATACGTTATACGTTATACGATATACGTTATACGTTATACGTTATACGTTATGCGTTATACGTTTTGCGTTATTCGTTACACGTTATACGTTATACGTATTATGTAACGCGTCATACGTTTTACGTTATTCATTATACGTTCTTCGTTACACGTTATACGTTATACGTTATACGTTATACGTTATACGTTATACGTTATACGTTATACGTTATACGTTATACGTTATACGTTATACGTTATACGTTATACGAAAAACGTTATACGTTATACGTTATACGTTATACGTTATACGTTATACGTTATACGTTATACGTTATACGTTATACGTTATACGTTATACGAAATACGTTATACGTTATACGTGATACGTTATACGTTATACGTTATACGTTATTCGTTATACGTTATACGTTATACGTTATACGTTATACGTTATACGTTATAGGTTATACGTTATACGTTATACGTTATACGTTATACGTTATACTTTATTCGTTATACCTTATACGTTATACGTTATACGTTATACGTTATACGGTATACGATATACGTTATACGTTATACGTTATACGTTATCCGTTATACGTTATACGTTATACGTTATACGTTATACGTCATACGTTATACGTTATACGTTATACGATATACGTTATACGTTATACGTTATACGTTATACTTTATTCGTTATACCTTATACGTTATACGTTATACGTTATACGGTATACGATATACGTTATACGTTATACGTTATACGTTATCCGTTATACGTTATACGTTATACGTTATACGTTATACGTCATACGTTATACGTTATACGTTATACGTTATACGTTATACGATATACGTTATACGTTATACGTTATACGTTATACGTCATAGGTTATACGTTATACCTTATACGTTACATGATATGCGTTATACGTTTTACGTTATTCGTTATACGGTATACGATATACGTTATGCGTTATACGTTTTACGTTATACGTTATACGTTATACGTTATACGTTATACGTTATACGTTATACGTTATACGTTATACGTTATACGTTATACGTTATACGTTATACGTTATACGTTATACGTTATACGTTATACGTTATACCTTATACGTTACATGTTATGCGTTATACGTTTTACGTTATTCGTTATACGTTCTTCGTTACACGTTATACGTTATACGTTATGCGTTATACGTTTTACGTTATTCGTGATACGTCATACGTTATACGTCATGCGGTATACGTTATACGTTATACGTTATACGTTATACGTTATACGTTATACGTTATACGTTATACGTTATACGTTATACGTTATACGTTATACGTTATACGGTATACGTTATACGTTATACGTTATACGTTATACGTTATACGTTATACGTTATACGTTATACGTTTTACGATATACGTTATTCGTTATACGTTCTACGTTATACGTTATACGTTATACGTTATACGTTATACGTTCTACGTTATACGATATACGTTATACGTTATTCGTTATACGTTCTTCGTTACACGTTATACGTTATACGTTATGCGTTATACGTTTTACGTTATTCGTTATACGTTATACGTTATACGTTATACGTTATACGTTTTACGATATACGTTATACGTTATACGTTCTACGTTATACGTAATATGTAATGCGTCATACGTTTTACGTTATTCGTTATACGTTATACGTTATACGTTATACGTTATACGTTATACGTTATACGTTATACGTTATACGTTATACGTAATACGTTATACGTTATACGTTATACGTTATACGTTATACGTTATACGTTATACGTTATACGTTATACGTTGTACGTTATACGTTTTACGATATACGTTATACGTTATACGTTCTACGTTATACGTAATATGTAATGCGTCATACGTTTTACGTTATTCGTTATACGTTATACGTTATAAGTCATTCTTTATACGTCATACGTTATACGTTTTACGATATACGTTATACGTTATACGTTATACGTTATACGGTATACGTTATACGTTATACGTTGTACGTTATACGTTATACGTTATACGTTATACGTTATACGTTATACGTTATACGTTATACGTTATACGTTATACGTTATACGTTATACGTTATACCTTCTACGTTATACGTAATATGTAATGCGTCATACGTTTTACGTTATTCGTTATACGTTATACGTTATACGTTATACGTTATACGTTATACGTTATACGTTATACGTTATACGTTATACGTTATACGTTATACGTTATACGTTATACGTTATACGTTATACGTTATACGATATACGTTTTACGTTATTCGTTATACGTTCTTCGTTACACGTTATACGTTATACGTTATGCGTTATACGTTTTACGTTATTCGTGATACGTTATACGTTACACGTCATACGGTATACGTTATACGTTTTACGTTATACGTTATACGTTATACGTTATACGTTATACGTTATACGTTATACGTTATACGTTATACGTTATACGTTATACGTTATACGTTATACGTTATACGTTATACGTTATACGTTATACGTTATACGATATACGTTATACGTTATACGGTATACGTTATACGTTATACGTTGTACGTTATACGTTATACGTTATACGTTATACGTTATACGTTATACGTTATACGATATACGTTATACGTTATACGTTATACGTTATGCGTTATACGTTTTGCGTTATTCGTTACACGTTATACGTTATACGTATTATGTAACGCGTCATACGTTTTACGTTATTCATTATACGTTCTTCGTTACACGTTATACGTTATACGTTATACGTTATACGTTATACGTTATACGTTATACGTTATACGTTATACGTTATACGTTATACGTTATACGTTATACGTTATACGTTAAACGTTATACGTTATACGTTATACGTTATACGTTATACGTTATACGTTATACGTTATACGTTATACGTTATACGTTATACGTTATACGATATACGTTATACGTTATACGTTATACGTTATGCGTTATACGTTTTGCGTTATTCGTTACACGTTATACGTTATACGTATTATGTAACGCGCCATACGTTTTACGTTATTCATTATACGTTCTTCGTTACACGTTATACGTTATACGTTATACGTTATACGTTATACGTTATACGTTATACGTTATACGTTATACGTTATACGTTATACGTTATACGTTATACGAAAAACGTTATACGTTATACGTTATACGTTATACGTTATACGTTATACGTTATACGTTATACGTTATACGTTATACGTTATACGTTATACGAAATACGTTATACGTTATACGTGATACGTTATACGTTATACGTTATACGTTATTCGTTATACGTTATACGTTATACGTTATACGTTATACGTTATACGTTATACGTTATAGGTTATACGTTATACGTTATACGTTATACGTTATACGTTATACTTTATTCGTTATACCTTATACGTTATACGTTATACGTTATACGTTATACGGTATACGATATACGTTATACGTTATACGTTATACGTTATCCGTTATACGTTATACGTTATACGTTATACGTTATACGTTATACGATATACGTTATACGTTATACGTTATACGTTATACGTCATAGGTTATACGTTATACCTTATACGTTACATGATATGCGTTATACGTTTTACGTTATTCGTTATACGGTATACGATATACGTTATGCGTTATACGTTTTACGTTATACGTTATACGTTATACGTTATACGTTATACGTTATACGTTATACGTTATACGTTATACGTTATACGTTATACGTTATACGTTATACGTTATACGTTATACGTTATACGTTATACGTTATACCTTATACGTTACATGTTATGCGTTATACGTTTTACGTTATTCGTTATACGTTCTTCGTTACACGTTATACGTTATACGTTATGCGTTATACGTTTTACGTTATTCGTGATACGTCATACGTTATACGTCATGCGGTATACGTTATACGTTATACGTTATACGTTATACGTTATACGTTATACGTTATACGTTATACGTTATACGTTATACGTTATACGTTATACGGTATACGTTATACGTTATACGTTATACGTTATACGTTATACGTTATACGTTATACGTTATACGTTTTACGATATACGTTATTCGTTATACGTTCTACGTTATACGTTATACGTTATACGTTATACGTTATACGTTCTACGTTATACGATATACGTTATACGTTATTCGTTATACGTTCTTCGTTACACGTTATACGTTATACGTTATGCGTTATACGTTTTACGTTATTCGTTATACGTTATACGTTATACGTTATACGTTATACGTTTTACGATATACGTTATACGTTATACGTTCTACGTTATACGTAATATGTAATGCGTCATACGTTTTACGTTATTCGTTATACGTTATACGTTATACGTTATACGTTATACGTTATACGTTATACGTTATACGTTATACGTTATACGTAATACGTTATACGTTATACGTTATACGTTATACGTTATATGTTATACGTTATACGTTATACGTTATACGTTGTACGTTATACGTTTTACGATATACGTTATACGTTATACGTTCTACGTTATACGTAATATGTAATGCGTCATACGTTTTACGTTATTCGTTATACGTTATACGTTATAAGTCATTCTTTATACGTCATACGTTATACGTTTTACGATATACGTTATACGTTATACGTTATACGTTATACGGTATACGTTATACGTTATACGTTGTACGTTATACGTTATACGTTATACGTTATACGTTATACGTTATACGTTATACGTTATACGTTATACGTTATACGTTATACGTTATACGTTATACGTTATACGTTATACCTTCTACGTTATACGTAATATGTAATGCGTCATACGTTTTACGTTATTCGTTATACGTTATACGTTATACGTTATAAGTTATACGTTATACGTTATACGTTATACGTTATACGTTATACGTTATACGTTATACGTTATACGTTATACGTTATACGTTCTACGTTATACGATATACGTTATACGTTATTCGTTATACGTTCTTCGTTACACGTTATACGTTATACGTTATGCGTTATACGTTTTACGTTATTCGTTATACGTTATACGTTATACGTTATTCTTTATACGTTATACGTTATACGTTATTCTTTATACGTCATACGTTATACGTTTTACGATATACGTTGTACGTTATACGTTATACGTTATACGGTATACGTTATACGTTATACGTTATACGTTATACGTTATACGTTATACGTTATACGTTATACGTTTTACGATATACGTTATACGTTATACGTTCTACGTTATACGATATACGTTATACGTTATTCGTTATACGTTCTTCGTTACACGTTATACGTTATACGTTATGCGTTATACGTTATACGTTTTACGTTATTCGTTATACGTTACACGTTATACGTTATTCTTTATACGTTATACGTTATACGTTATTCTTTATACGTCATACGTTATACGTTTTACGATATACGTTATACGTTATACGTTATACGTTATACGTTATACGTTATACGGTATACGTTATACGTTATACGTTATACGTTATACGTTATACGTTATACGTTATACGTTATACGTTATACGTTATACGTTATACGTTATACATTATACGTTATACGTTTTACGATATACGTTATACGTTATACGTTCTACGTTCTACGTTATACGTTATACGATATACGTTATACGTTATACGTTATACGTTATACGTCATAGGTTACACGTTATACGTTATTCTTTATGCGTTATACGTTATACGATATACGTTATACGTTATACGGTATACGATATACGTTATGCGTTATACGTTTTACGTTATACGTTATACGTTATACGTTATACGTTATACGTTATACGTTATACGTTATACGTTATACGTTATACGTTATACGTTATACGTCATACGTTATACGTTATACGTTATAGGTTATACGTTATACGATATACGTTATACGTTATACGTTATACGTCATAGGTTATACGTTATACGTTATTCTTTATGCGTTATACGTTATACGATATACGTTATACGTTATACGGTATACGATATACGTTATGCGTTAAACGTTTTACGTTATTCGTTATACGTTATACGTCATACGTTATACGTTATACGTTATTCTTTATGCGTTATACGTTATACGATATACGTTATACGTTATACGGTATACGATATACGTTATGCGTTATACGTTTTACGTTATACGTTATACGTTATACGTTATACGTTATACGCTATACGTTATACGTTATACGTTATACGTTATACGTTATACGTTATACGTTATACGTTATACGTTATACGTTATACGTTATACGTTATAGGTTATACGTTATACGTTACATGTTATGCGTTATACGTTTTACGTTATTCGTTATACGTTCTTCGTTACACGTTATACGTTATACGTTATACGTTATACGTTATACGTTATACGTTATACGTTATACGTTATACGTTATACGTTATACGTTATACGTTATACGTTATACGTTATACGTCATAGTTTATACGTTATTCGTTATACGTTCTTCGTTACACGTTATACGTTATACGTTATACGTTATACGTGATACGTTATACGTTATACGTTATACGTTATACGTTATACGTTATACGTTATACGTTATTCGTTATACGTTATACTTTATACGTTATACGTTATACGTTTTACGATATACGTTATACGTTATACGTTCTACGTTATACGTAATATGTAATGCGTCATACGTTTTACGTTATTCGTTATACGTTATACGTTATACGTTATACGTTATACGTTATACGTTATACGTTATACGTTATACGTTATACGTTATACGTTATACGTTATACGTTATACGTTATACGTTATACGTTATACGTTATACGTTATACGTTATACGTTATACGTTATACGTTATACGTTATACGTTATACGTTATAGGTTATACGTTATACGTTATACGTTATACGTTATACGTTATACGTTATACGTTATACGTTATACGTTATACGTTATACGTTATACGTTATAGGTTATACGTTATACGTTATACGTTATACGTTATACGTTATACGTTATACGTTATACGTTATACGTTATACGTTATACGTTATACGTTATACGTTATACGTTATACGTTATACGTTATACGTTATACGTTATACGTTATACGTTATACGTTATACGTTATACGTTATACGTTATACGTTATACGTTATACGTTATACGTTATACGTTATACGTTATACGTTATACGTTATACGTTATACGTTATACGTTATACGTTATACGTTATACGTTATACGTTATACGTTATACGTTATACGTAATACGTTATACGTTATACGTTATACGTTATACGTTATACGTTATACGTTATACGTTATACGTTATACGTTATACGTTATACTTTATACGTTATACGGTATACGTTATACGTTATACGTTCTACGTTATACGTTATACGTTATACGTTATACGTTATACGTTATACGTTCTACGTTATACGATATACGTTATACGTTATTCGTTATACGTTCTTCGTTACACGTTATACGTTATACGTTATGCGTTATACGTTTTACGTTATTCGTTATACGTTATACGTTATACGTTATACGTTATACGTTTTACGATATACGTTATACGTTATACGTTCTACGTTATACGTAATATGTAATGCGTCATACGTTTTACGTTATTCGTTATATGTTATACGTTATACGTTATACGTTATACGTTATACGTTATACGTTATACGTTATACGTTATACGTTATACGTTATACGTTATACGTTATACGTTATACGTTATACGTTATACGTTATACGTAATACGTTATACGTTATACGTTATAGGTTATACGTTATACGTTATACGTTATACGTTATACGTTATACGTTATACGTTATACGTTTTACGATATACGTTATACGTTATACGTTCTACGTTATACGTAATATGTAATGCGTCATACGTTTTACGTTATTCGTTATACGTTATACGTTATACGTTATACGTTCTACGTTATACGATATACGTTATACGTTATTCGTTATACGTTCTTCGTTACACGTTATACGTTATACGTTATGCGTTATACGTTTTACGTTATTCGTTATACGTTATACGTTATACGTTATACGTTATACGTTTTACGATATACGTTATACGTTATACGTTCTACGTTATACGTAATATGCAATGCGTCATACGTTTTACGTTATTCGTTATACGTTATACGTTATACGTTATACGTTATACGTTATACGTTATACGTTATACGTTATACGTTATACGTAATACGTTATACGTTATACGTTATAGGTTATACGTTATACGTTATACGTTATACGTTATACGTTATACGTTATACGTTTTACGATATACGTTATACGTTATACGTTCTACGTTATACGTAATATGTAATGCGTCATACGTTTTACGTTATTCGTTATACGTTATACGTTATACGTTATACGTTATACGTTTTACGATATACGTTATTCGTTATACGTTCTACGTTATACGTTATACGTTATACGTTATACGTTATACGTTCTACGTTATACGATATACGTTATACGTTATTCGTTATACGTTCTTCGTTACACGTTATACGTTATACGTTATGCGTTATACGTTTTACGTTATTCGTTATACGTTATACGTTATACGTTATACGTTATACGTTATACGTTTTACGATATACGTTATACGTTATACGTTCTACGTTATACGTAATATGTAATGCGTCATACGTTTTACGTTATTCGTTATACGTTATACGTTATACGTTATACGTTATACGTTATACGTTATACGTTATACGTTATACGTTATACGTTATGCGTTATACGTTTTACGTTATTCGTTATACGTTATACGTTATACGTTATACGTTATACGTTTTACGATATACGTTATACGTTATACGTTCTACGTTATACGTAATATGTAATGCGTCATACGTTTTACGTTATTCGTTATACGTTATACGTTATACGTTATACGTTATACGTTATACGTTATACGTCATAGGTTATACGTTATACCTTATACGTTACATGATATGCGTTATACGTTTTACGTTATTCGTTATACGGTATACGATATACGTTATGCGTTATACGTTTTACGTTATACGTTATACGTTATACGTTATACGTTATACGTTATACGTTATACGTTATACGTTATACGTTATACGTTATACGTTATACGTTATACGTTATACGTTATACGTTATACCTTATACGTTACATGTTATGCGTTATACGTTTTACGTTATTCGTTATACGTTCTTCGTTACACGTTATACGTTATACGTTATGCGTTATACGTTTTACGTTATTCGTGATACGTCATACGTTATACGTCATGCGGTATACGTTATACGTTATACGTTATACGTTATACGTTATACGTTATACGTTATACGTTATACGTTATACGTTATACGTTATACGTTATACGGTATACGTTATACGTTATACGTTATACGTTATACGTTATACGTTATACGTTATACGTTATACGTTTTACGATATACGTTATTCGTTATACGTTCTACGTTATACGTTATACGTTATACGTTATACGTTATACGTTCTACGTTATACGATATACGTTATACGTTATTCGTTATACGTTCTTCGTTACACGTTATACGTTATACGTTATGCGTTATACGTTTTACGTTATTCGTTATACGTTATACGTTATACGTTATACGTTATACGTTTTACGATATACGTTATACGTTATACGTTCTACGTTATACGTAATATGTAATGCGTCATACGTTTAACGTTATTCGTTATACGTTATACGTTATACGTTATACGTTATACGTTATACGTTATACGTTATACGTTATACGTTATACGTAATACGTTATACGTTATACGTTATACGTTATACGTTATACGTTATACGTTATACGTTATACGTTATACGTTGTACGTTATACGTTTTACGATATACGTTATACGTTATACGTTCTACGTTATACGTAATATGTAATGCGTCATACGTTTTACGTTATTCGTTATACGTTATACGTTATAAGTCATTCTTTATACGTCATACGTTATACGTTTTACGATATACGTTATACGTTATACGTTATACGTTGTACGGTATACGTTATACGTTATACGTTGTACGTTATACGTTATACGTTATACGTTATACGTTATACGTTATACGTTATACGTTATACGTTATACGTTATACGTTATACGTTATACGTTTTACGATATACGTTAAACGTTATACGTTCTACGTTATACGTAATATGTAATGCGTCATACGTTTTACGTTATTCGTTATACGTTATACGTTATACGTTATACGTTATACGTTATACGTTATACGTTATACGTTATACGTTATACGTAATACGTTATACGTTATACGTTATACGTCATACGTTATACGTTATACGTTATACGTTATACGTTATACGTTATACGTTATACGTTTTACGATATACGTTATACGTTATACGTTCTACGTTATACGTAATATGTAATGCGTCATACGTTTTACGTTATTCGTTATACGTTATATGTTATACGTTATACGTTATACGTTATACGTTATACGTTATACGTTATACGTTATACGTTATACGTTATACGTTATACGTTATACGTTATACGTTATACGTTATACGTTCTACGTTATACGATATACGTTATACGTTATTCGTTATACGTTCTTCGTTACACGTTATACGTTATACGTTATGCGTTATACGTTTTACGTTATTCGTTATACGTTATACGTTATACGTTATTCTTTATACGTTATACGTTATACGTTATTCTTTATACGTCATACGTTATACGTTTTACGATATACGTTATACGTTATACGTTCTACGTTATACGATATACGTTATACGTTATTCGTTATACGTTCTTCGTTACACGTTATACGTTATACGTTATGCGTTATACGTTATACGTTTTACGTTATTCGTTATACGTTACACGTTATACGTTATTCTTTATACGTTATACGTTATACGTTATTCTTTATACGTCATACGTTATACGTTTTACGATATACGTTATACGTTATACGTTATACGTTATACGGTATACGTTATACGTTATACGTTATACGTTATACATTATACGTTATACGTTATACGTTATACGTTATACGTTATACGTTATACATTATACGTTATACGTTTTACGATATACGTTATACGTTATACGTTCTACGTACTACGTTATACGTTATACGATATACGTTATACGTTATACGTTATACGTTATACGTCATAGGTTACACGTTATACGTTATTCTTTATGCGTTATACGTTATACGATATACGTTATACGTTATGCGGTATACGATATACGTTATGCGTTATACGTTTTACGTTATACGTTATACGTTATACGTTATACGTTATACGTTATACGTTATACGTTATACGTTATACGTTATACGTTATACGTTATACGTCATACGTTATACGTTATACGTTATACGTTATACGTTATACGATATACGTTATACGTTATACGTTATACGTCATAGGTTATACGTTATACGTTATTCTTTATGCGTTATACGTTATACGATATACGTTATACGTTATACGGTATACGATATACGTTATGCGTTAAACGTTTTACGTTATTCGTTATACGTTATACGTTATACGTTATACGTTATACGTTATTCTTTATGCGTTATACGTTATACGATATACGTTATACGTTATACGGTATACGATATACGTTATGCGTTATACGTTTTACGTTATACGTTATACGTTATACGTTATACGTTATACGCTATACGTTATACGTTATACGTTATACGTTATACGTTATACGTTATACGTTATACGTTATACGTTATACGTTATACGTTATACGTTATAGGTTATACGTTATACGTTACATGTTATGCGTTATACGTTTTACGTTATTCGTTATACGTTCTTCGTTACACGTTATACGTTATACGTTATACGTTATACGTTATACGTTATACGTTATACGTTATACGTTATACGTTATACGTTATACGTTATACGTTATACGTTATACGTCATAGTTTATACGTTATTCGTTATACGTTCTTCGTTACACGTTATACGTTATACGTTATACGTTATACGTGATACGTTATACGTTATACGTTATACGTTATACGTTATACGTTATACGTTATACGTTATTCGTTATACGTTATACGTTATACGTTATACGTTATACGTTTTACGATATACGTTATACGTTATACGTTCTACGTTATACGTAATATGTAATGCGTCATACGTTTTACGTTATTCGTTATACGTTATACGTTATACGTTATACGTTATACGTTATACGTTATACGTTATACGTTATACGTTATACGTTATACGTTATACGTTATACGTTATACGTTATACGTTATACGTTATACGTTATACGTTATACGTTATACGTTATACGTTATAGGTTATACGTTATACGTTATACGTTATACGTTATACGTTATACGTTATACGTTATACGTTATACGTTATACGTTATACGTTATACGTTATACGTTATACGTTATACGTTATACGTTATACGTTATACGTTATACGTTATACGTTATACGTTATACGTTATACGTTATACGTTATACGTTATACGTTATACGTTATACGTTATACGTTATACGTTATACGTTATACGTTATACGTTATACGTTATACGTTATACGTTATACGTTATACGTTATACGTTATACGTTATACGTTATACGTTATACGTTATACGTTATACGTAATACGTTATACGTTATACGTTATACGTTATACGTTATACGTTATACCTTATACGTTATACGTTATACGTTATACGTTATACGTTATACGTTATACGTTATACGTTATACGTTATACGTTATACGTTATACGTTATACGGTATACGTTATACGTTATACGTTCTACGTTATACGTTATACGTTATACGTTATACGTTATACGTTATACTTTCTACGTTATACGATATACGTTATACGTTATTCGTTATACGTTCTTCGTTACACGTTATACGTTATACGTTATGCGTTATACGTTTTACGTTATTCGTTATACGTTATACGTTATACGTTATACGTTATACGTTTTACGATATACGTTATACGTTATACGTTCTACGTTATACGTAATATGTAATGCGTCATACGTTTTACGTTATTCGTTATATGTTATACGTTATACGTTATACGTTGTACGTTATACGTTATACGTTATACGTTATACGTTATACGTTATACGTTATACGTAATACGTTATACGTTATACGTTATAGGTTATACGTTATACGTTATACGTTATACGTTATACGTTATACGTTATACGTTATACGTTTTACGATATACGTTATACGTTATACGTTCTACGTTATACGTAATATGTAATGCGTCATACGTTTTACGTTATTCGTTATACGTTATACGTTATACGTTATACGTTCTACGTTATACGATATACGTTATACGTTATTCGTTATACGTTCTTCGTTACACGTTATATTTTATACGTTATGCGTTATACGTTTTACGTTATTCGTTATACGTTATACGTTATACGTTATACGTTATACGTTTTACGATATACGTTCTACGTTATACGTTCTACGTTATACGTAATATGCAATGCGTCATACGTTTTACGTTATTCGTTATACGTTATACGTTATACGTTATACGTTATACGTTATACGTTATACGTTATACGTTATACGTAATACGTTATACGTTATACGTTATAGGTTATACGTTATACGTTATACGTTATACGTTATACGTTATACGTTATACGTTTTACGATATACGTTATACGTTATACGTTCTACGTTATACGTAATATGTAATGCGTCATACGTTTTACGTTATTCGTTATACGTTATACGTTATACGTTATACGTTATACGTTATACGTTATACGTTATACGTTATACGTTATACGTTATACGTTATACATTATACGTTCTACGTTATACGATATACGTTATACGTTATTCGTTATACGTTCTTCGTTACACGTTATACGTTATACGTTATGCGTTATACGTTTTACGATATACGTTGTACGTTATACGTTATACGTTATACGGTATACGTTATACGTTATACGTTATACGTTATACCTTATACGTTATACGTTATACGTTATACGTTATACGTTTTGCGATATACGTTATACGTTATACGTTCTACGTTCTACGATATACGTTATACGTTATTCGTTATACGTTCTTCGTTACACGTTATACGTTATACGTTATGCGTTATACGTTATACGTTTTACGTTTTCGTCATACGTTATACGTTATACGTTATTCTTTATACGTTATACGTTATACGTTATACGTTATACGTTATACGTTATACCTTATACGTCACATGTTATGCGTTATACGTTTTACGTTATTCGTTATACGTTCTTCGTTACACGTTATACGTTATACGTTATGCGTTATACGTTTTACGTTATTCGTGATACGTCATACGTTATACGTCATACGGTATACGTTATACGTTCTACGTTATACGTAATATGTAATGCGTCATACGTTTTACGTTATTCGTTATACGTTATACGTTATACGCTATACGTTATACGTTATACGTTATACGTTATACGTTATACGTTATACGTAATACGTTATACGTTATACGTCATACGTTATACGTTATACGTTATACGATATACGTTATACGTTATACGTTATACTTTATTCGTTATACCTTATACGTTATACGTTATACGTTATACGGTATACGATATACGTTATACGTTATACGTTATACGTTATCCGTTATACGTTATACGTTATACGTTATACGTTATACGTCATACGTTATACGTTATACGTTATACGTTATACGTTATACGATATACGTTATACGTTATACGTTATACGTTAT
The DNA here is from genome assembly GCF_051014685.1 of Ptiloglossa arizonensis. NCBI lineage: Eukaryota > Metazoa > Arthropoda > Insecta > Hymenoptera > Colletidae > Ptiloglossa > Ptiloglossa arizonensis. The sequence goes on from NW_027479340.1 coordinate 92,109, forward strand.
ACGTCATAGGTTATACGTTATACCTTATACGTTACATGATATGCGTTATACGTTTTACGTTATTCGTTATACGGTATACGATATACGTTATGCGTTATACGTTTTACGTTATACGTTATACGTTATACGTTATACGTTATACGTTATACGTTATACGTTATACGTTATACGTTATACGTTATACGTTATACGTTATACGTTATACCTTATACGTTACATGTTATGCGTTATACGTTTTACGTTATTCGTTATACGTTCTTCGTTACACGTTATACGTTATACGTTATGCGTTATACGTTTTACGTTATTCGTGATACGTCATACGTTATACGTCATACGGTATACGTTATACGTTATACGTTATACGTTATACGTTATACGTTATACGTTATACGTTATACGTTATACGTTATACGTTTTACGTTATACGGTATACGTTATACGTTATACGTTATACGTTATACGTTATACGTTATACGTTTTACGATATACGTTATTCGTTATACGTTATACGTTATACGTTATACGTTATACGTTATACGTTATACGTTATACGTTATAGGTTATACGTTATACGTTACATGTTATGCGTTATACGTTTTACGTTATTCGTTATACGTTCTTCGTTACACGTTATACGTTATACGTTATACGTTATACGTTATACGTTATACGTTATACGTTATACGTTATACGTTATACGTTATACGTTATACGTTATACGTTATACGTTATACGTTATACGTCATAGTTTATACGTTATTCGTTATACGTTCTTCGTTACACGTTATACGTTATACGTTATACGTTATACGTTATACGTTATACGTTATACGTTATACGTTATACGTTATACGTTATACGTTATACGTTATACGTTATTCGTTATACGTTATACGTTATACGTTATACGTTATACGTTATACGTTTTACGATATACGTTATACGTTATACGTTCTACGTTATACGTAATATGTAATGCGTCATACGTTTTACGTTATTCGTTATACGTTATACGTTATACGTTATACGTTATACGTTATACGTTATACGTTATACGTTATACGTTATACGTTATACGTTATACGTTATACGTTATACGTTATACGTTATACGTTATACGTTATACGTTATACGTTATACGTTATACGTTATACGTTATACGTTATACGTTAGAGGTTATACGTTATACGTTATACGTTATACGTTATACGTTATACGTTATACGTTATACGTTATACGTTATACGTTATACGTTATACGTTATACGTTATACGTTATACGTTGTACGTTATACGTTATACGTTATACGTTATACGTTATACGTTATACGTTATACGTTATACGTTATACGTTATACGTTATACGTTATACGTTATACGTTATACGTTATACGTTATACGTTATACGTTATACGTTATACGTTATACGTTATACGTTATACGTTATACGTTATACGTTATACGTTATACGTAATACGTAATACGTTATACGTTATACGTTATACGTTATACGTTATACGTTATACGTTATACGTTATACGTTATACGTTATACGTTATACGTTATACGTTATACGTTATACGTTATACGTTATACGTTATACGGTATACGTTATACGTTATACGTTCTACGTTATACGTTATACGTTATACGTTATACGTTATACGTTATACGTTCTACGTTATACGATATACGTTATACGTTATTCGTTATACGTTCTTCGTTACACGTTATACGTTATACGTTATGCGTTATACGTTTTACGTTATTCGTTATACGTTATACGTTATACGTTATACGTTATACGTTTTACGATATACGTTATACGTTATACGTTCTACGTTATACGTAATATGTAATGCGTCATACGTTTTACGTTATTCGTTATACGTTATACGTTATACGTTATACGTTATACGTTATACGTTATACGTTATACGTTATACGTCATACGTTATACGTAATACGTTATACGTTATACGTTATACGCTATACGTTATACGTTATACGTTATACGTTATACGTTATACGTTATACGTTATACGTTATACGTTTTACGATATACGTTATACGTTATACGTTCTACGTTATACGTAATATGTAATGCGTCATACGTTTTACGTTATTCGTTATACGTTATACGTTATACGTTATACGTTATACGTTATACGTTATACGTTATACGTTATACGTTATACGTTATACGTTCTACGTTATACGATATACGTTATACGTTATTCGTTATACGTTCTTCGTTACACGTTATACGTTATACGTTATGCGTTATACGTTTTACGTTATTCGTTATACGTTATACGTTATACGTTATTCTTTATACGTTTTGCGATATACGTTATACGTTATACGTTCTACGTTCTACGATATACGTTATACGTTATTCGTTATACGTTCTTCGTTACACGTTATACGTTATACGTTATGCGTTATACGTTATACGTTTCACGTTTTCGTCATACGTTATACGTTATACGTTATTCTTTATACGTTATACGTTATACGTCATTCTTTATACGTCATACGTTATACGTTTTACGATATACGTTATACGTTATACGTTATACGTTATACGGTATACGTTATACGTTATACGTTATACGTTATACGTTATACGTTATACGTTATACGTTATACTTTATACGTTATACGTTATGCGTTATACGTTATACGTTATACGTTTTACGATATACGTTATACGTTATACGTTCTACGTTATACGTAATATGTAATGCGTCATACGTTTTACGTTATTCGTTATACGTTATACGTTATACGCTATACGTTATACGTTATACGTTATACGTTATACGTTATACGTTATACGTAATACGTTATACGTTATACGTTATACGTTATACGTTATACGTTATACGTTATACGTTATACGTTATACGTTATACGTTTTACGATACACGTTCTACGTTATACGTTCTACGTTATACGTAATATGTAATGCGTCATACGTTTTACGTTATTCGTTATACGTTATATTTTATACGTTATACGTTATACGTTATACGTTATACGTTATACGTTATACGTTATACGTTATACGTTATACGTTATACGTTATACGTTCTACGTTATACGATATACGTTATACGTTATTCGTTATACGTTCTTCGTTACACGTTATACGTTATACGTTATGCGTTATACGTTTTACGTTATTCGTTATACGTTATACGTTATACGTTATTCTTTATACGTTATACGTTATACGTTATTCTTTATACGTCATACGTTATACGTTTTACGATATACGTTGTACGTTATACGTTATACGTTATACGGTATACGTTATACGTTATACGTTATACGTTATACGTTATACGTTATACGTTATACGTTATACGTTATACGTTATACGTTTTACGATATACGTTATACGTTATACGTTCTACGTTATACGATATACGTTATACGTTATTCGTTATACGTTCTTCGTTTCACGTTATACGTTATACGTTATGCGTTATACGATATACGTTATACGTTATTCGTTATACGTTCTTCGTTTCACGTTATACGTTATACGTTATGCGTTATACGTTATACGTTTTACGTTATTCGTTATACGTTATACGTTATACGTTATTCTTTATACGTTATACGTTATACGTTATTCTTTATACGTCATACGTTATACGTTTTACGATATACGTTATACGTTATACGTTATACGTTATACGGTATACGTTATACGTTATACGTTATACGTTATACGTTATTCGTTATACGTTATACGTTATACGTTATACGTATTACGTTATACGTTATACGTTATACGTTTTACGATATACGTTATACGTTATACGTTCAACGTTCTACGTTATACGTTATACGTTATACGTTATACGTTATACGTTATACGTTATAAGTTATACGTAAGACGTTATACGTTATACGTTATACGTTATACGATATACGTTATACGTTATTCGTTATACGTTCTTCGTTACACGTTATACGTTATTCTTTATGCGTTATACGTTATACGATATACGTTATACGTTATACGGTATACGATATACGTTATGCGTTATACGTTTTACGTTATACGTTATACGTCATACGGTATAAGTTATACGTTATACGTAATACGTTATACGTTATACGTTATACGTTATACGTTATACGTTATACGTTATACGTTATACGTTATACGTTATACGTTATACGTTAAACGTTATACGTTATACGTTATACGTTATACGTTATACGTTATACGTTATACGTTATACGTTATACGTTATACGTTATACGTTATACGTTATACGTTATACGTTATACGTTATACGTTATACGTTATACGTTATACGTTATACGTTATACGTTATACGTTATACGTTATACGTTATACGTTATACGTTATATTATACGTGTATACGTTATACGTTATTACGCTATACGTTATACGTTATACGTTATACGTTATACGTTATACGTTACACGTTATACGTTATACGTTATACGTTATACGTTATACGTTATACGTTATACGTTATACGTAATACGTTATACGTTATACGTTATACGTTATACGTTATACGTTATACGTTATACGTTATACGTTATACGTTATACGTTATACGTTATACGACATACGTTATACGTTATACGTTATACGTTATACGTTATACGTTATACGTTATACGTTATACGTTATACGTTATACGTTATACGTCATACGTTATACGTTATACGTTATACGTTATACGTTATACGATATACGTTATACGTTATACGTTATACGTCATAGGTTATACGTTATACGTTATTCTTTATGCGTTATACGTTACACGATATACGTTATACGTTATACGGTATAAGTTCTTCGTTACACGTTATACGTTATACGTTTTACGATATACGTTATACGTTATACGTTGTACGTTATACGTAATATGTAATGCGTCATACGTTTTACGTTATTCGTTATACGTTATACGTTATACGTTATTCGTTATACGTTATACGTTATACGTTATACGTTATACGTTATACGTTATACGTAATACGTTATACGTTATACGTTATACGTTATACGTTATACGTTATACGTTATACGTTATACGTTATACGTTATACGTTATACGTTATACGTTATACGTTATACGTTATACGTTATACGTTATACGTTATACGTTATACGTTATACGTTATACGTTATACGTTATACGTTATACGTTATACGTTATACGTTATACGTTATACGTTATACGTTATACGTTATACGTTATACGTTATGCGTTATACGATTTGCGTTATTCGTTGTACGTTGTACGTTATACGTTATACGTTATACGTTATACGTTATACGTTATACGTTATACGTTATACGTTATACGTTATACGTTATACGTTATACGTTATACGTTATACGTTATACGTTATACGTCATAGGTTATACGTTATACGTTATTCTTTATGCGGTATACGTTATACGATATACGTTATACGTTATTCGTTATACGTCCTTCGTTACACGTTATACGTTATACGTTATACGTTATACGTTATACGTTATACGTCATACGTTATACGTTATACGTTATACGTTATACGTTATACGATATACGTTATACATTATACGTTATACGTTATACGTCATAGGTTATACGTTCTACGTTATTCTTTATGCGGTATACGTTATACGATATACGTTATACGTTATACGGTATACGATATACGTTATGCGTTATACGTTTTGCGCTATACGTTATACGTTATACGTTATACGTTATACGTTACACGTTATACGTTATACGTTATACGTTATACGTTATGCGTTATACGTTATACGTTATACGTTATACGTTATACGTTATACGTTATACGTTATACGTTATACGTTATACGTTATACGTTATACGTTATACGTTATACGTTATACGTTATACGTTATACGTTATACGTTATACGTTATACGTTATACGTTCTACGTTATACGTTATACGTTATACGTTATACGTTATACGTTATACGTGATACGTTATACGTTATACGTTATACGTTATACGTTATACGTTATACGTTATACGTTATACGTTATACGCTATACGTTATACGTTACATGTTAAGCGTTATACGTTTTACGTTATTCGTTATACGTTCTTCGTTACACGTTATACGTTATACGTTATGCGTTATACGTTTTACGTTATTCGTGATACGTTATACGTTATACGTCATACGGTATACGTTATACGTTATACGTTATACGTTATACGTTATACGTTATACGTTATACGTTATACGTTATACGTTATACGTTATACGTTATACGTTATACGTTATACGTTATACGTTATACGTTATACGTTATACGTTATACGTTATACGTTATGCGTTATACGTCATACGTTATACGTTATACGTTATACGATATACGTTATACGTTATTCGTTATACGTTCTTCGTTACACGTTATACGTTATACGTTATGCGTTATACGATTTGCGTTATTCGTTGTACGTTGTACGTTATACGTTATAGGTTATACGTTATACGTTATACGTTATACGTTATACTTTATTCGTTATACCTTATACGTTATACGTTATACGTTATACGGTATACGATATACGTTATACGTTATACGTTATACGTTATCCGTTATACGTTATACGTTATACGTTATACGTTATACGTCATACGTTATACGTTATACGTTATACGTTATACGTTATACGATATACGTTATACATTATACGTTATACGTTATACGTCATAGGTTATACGTTATACGTTATTCTTTATGCGGTATACGTTATACGATATACGTTATACGTTATACGGTATACGATATACGTTATGCGTTATACGTTTTACGTTATACGTTATACGTTATACGTTATACGTTATACGTAATACGTTATACGTTATACGTTATACGTTATACGTTATACGTTACATGTTATGCGTTATACGTTTTACGTTATTCGTTATACGTTCTTCGTTACACGTTATACGTTATACGTTATGCGTTATACGTTTTACGTTATTCGTGATACGTCATACGTTATACGTCATACGGTATACGTTATACGATATACGTTATACGTTACACGTTATACGTTATACGTTATACGTTATACGTTATACGTTATACGTTATACGTTGTACGTTATACGTTATACGTTATACGTCATACGTTTTACGTTATACGTTATACGTTATACGTTATACGTTATCCGTTATACGTTATACGTTATACGTTATACGTTATACGTCATACGTTATACGTTATACGTTATACGTTATACGTTATACGATATACGTTATACATTATACGTTATACGTTATACGTCATAGGTTATACGTTATACGTTATTCTTTATGCGGTATACGTTATACGATATACGTTATACGTTATACGGTATACGATATACGTTATGCGTTATACGTTATACGTTATACTTTATACGTTATACGTTATACGTTATACGTTATACGTTATACGTCATAGTTTATACGTTATACGTTATACGTTATACGTTATACGTTATACCTTATACGTTATACGTTATACGTTATACGTTATACGTTATACGTTATACGTTATACGTTATACGTTATACGTTATACGTTATACGTTATACGTTATACGTCATACGAAATATGTAATACGTTATACGTTATACGTCATACGAAATATGTAATACGTAATACGTTTTACGTTATTCGTTATACGTTCTTCGTTACACGTTATACGTTATACGTTATGCGTTATACGTTTTACGTTATTCGTGATACGTTATACGTTATACTTCACACGGTATACGTTATACGTTATACGTTATACGTTATACGTTATACGTTATACGTTATACGTTATACGTTATACGTTATACGTTATACGTTATACGTTATACGTTATACGTTATACGTTATACGTTATGCGTTATACGTCATACGTTATACGTTATACGTTATACGATATACGTTATACGTTATTCGTTATACGTCCTTCGTTACACGTTATACGTTATACGTTATGCGTTATACGATTTGCGTTATTCGTTGTACGTTGTACGTTATACGTTATACGTTATACGTTATACGTTATACGTTATACGTAATACGTTATACGTTATACGTTATACGTTATACGTTATACGTTATACGTTATACGTTATACGTTATACGTTATACGTTATACGTTATACGTTATACGTTATACGTTATACGTTATACGTTATACGTTATACGTTATACGTTATACGTTACATGTTATGCGTTATACGTTTTACGTTATTCGTTATACGTTCTTCGTTACACGTTATACGTTATACGTTTTACGATATACGTTATACGTTATACGTTGTACGTTATACGTAATATGTAATGCGTCATACGTTTTACGTTATTCGTTATACGTTATACGTTATACGTTATTCGTTATACGTTATACGTTATACGTTATACGTTATACGTTATACGTAATACGTTATACGTTATACGTTATACGTTATACGTTATACGTTATACGTTATACGTTATACGTTATACGTTATACGTTATACGTTATACGTTATACGTTATACGTTATACGTTATACGTTATACGTTATACGTTATACGTTATACGTTATACGTTATACGTTATACGTTATACGTTATACGTTATACGTTATGCGTTATACCATTTGCGTTATTCGTTGTACGTTGTACGTTATACGTTATACGTTATACGTTATACGTTATACGTTATACGTAATACGTTATACGTTATACGTTATACGTTATACGTTATACGTTATACGTTATACGTTATACGTTATACGTTATACGTTATACGTTATACGTTATACGTTATACGTTATACGTTATACGTTATACGTTATACGTTATACGTTACATGTTATGCGTTATACGTTTTACGTTATTCGTTATACGTTCTTCGTTACACGTTATACGTTATACGTTTTACGATATACGTTATACGTTATACGTTCTACGTTATACGTAATATGTAATGCTTCATACGTTTTACGTTATTCGTTATACGTTATACGTTATACGTTATTCGTTATACGTTATACGTTATACGTTATACGTTATACGTTATACGTAATACGTTATACGTTATACGTTATACGTTATACGTTATACGTTATACGTTATACGTTATACGTTATACGTTATACGTTATACGTTATACGTTATACGTTATACGTTATACGTTATACGTTATACGTTATACGTTATACGTTATACGTTATACGTTATACGTTATACGTTATACGTTATACGTTATACGTTATACGTTATACGTTATACGTTATACGTTATACGTTATACGTTATACGTTATACGTTATACGGTATACGTTATACGTTATACGTTATACGTTATACGTTATACGTTATACGTTATACGTTATACGTTATACGTTATACGTTATACGTTATACGTTATACGTTATACGTTATACGTTATACGTTATACGTTATACGTTATACGTTATACGTTATACGTTATACGTTATACGTTATACGTTATACGTTATACGTCATACGAAATATGTAATACGTTATACGTTATACGTCATACGAAATATGTAATACGTAATACGTTTTACGTTATTCCTTATACGTTCTTCGTTACACGTTATACGTTATACGTTATGCGTAATACGTTTTACGTTATTCGTGATACGTTATACGTTATACGTCATACGGTATACGTTATACGTTATACGTTATACGTTATACGTTATACGTTATACGTTATACTTTATACGTTATACGTTATACGTTATACGTTATACGTTATACGTTATACGTTATACGTTATGCGTTATACGTCATACGTTATACGTTATACGTTATACGATATACGTTATACGTTATTCGTTATACGTCCTTCGTTACACGTTATACGTTATACGTTATGCGTTATACGATTTGCGTTATTCGTTGTACGTTGTACGTTATACGTTATGGGTTATACGTTATACGTTATACGTTATACGTTATACTTTATTCGTTATACCTTATACGTTATACGTTATACGTTATACGGTATACGATATACGTTATACGTTATACGTTATACGTTATACGTTATCCGTTATACGTTATACGTTATACGTTATACGTTATACGTCATACGTTATACGTTATACGTTATACGTTATACGTTATACGATATACGTTATACATTATACGTTATACGTTATACGTCATAGGTTATACGTTATACGTTATTCTTTATGCGGTATACGTTATACGATATACGTTATACGTTATACGGTATACGATATACGTTATGCGTTATACGTTTTGCGCTATACGTTATACGTTATACGTTATACGTTATACGTTACACGTTATACGTTATACGTTATACGTTATACGTTATGCGTTATACGTTATACGTTATACGTTATACGTTATACGTTATACGTTATACGTTATACGTTATACGTTATACGTTATACGTTATACGTTATACGTTATACGTTATACGTTATACGTTATACGTTATACGTTATACGTCATACGTTCTACGTTATACGTTATACGTTATACGTTATACGTTATACGTTATACGTGATACGTTATACGTTATACGTTATACGTTATACGTTATACGTTATACGTTATACGTTATACGTTATACGCTATACGTTATACGTTACATGTTAAGCGTTATACGTTTTACGTTATTCGTTATACGTTCTTCGTTACACGTTATACGTTATACGTTATGCGTTATACGTTTTACGTTATTCGTGATACGTTATACGTTATACGTCATACGGTATACGTTATACGTTATACGTTATACGTTATACGTTATACGTTATACGTTATACGTTATACGTTATACGTTATACGTTATACGTTATACGTTATACGTTATACGTTATACGTTATACGTTATACGTTATACGTTATACGTTATGCGTTATACGTCATACGTTATACGTTATACGTTATACGATATACGTTATACGTTATTCGTTATACGTTCTTCGTTACACGTTATACGTTATACGTTATGCGTTATACGATTTGCGTTATTCGTTGTACGTTGTACGTTATACGTTATAGGTTATACGTTATACGTTATACGTTATACGTTATACTTTATTCGTTATACCTTATACGTTATACGTTATACGTTATACGGTATACGATATACGTTATACGTTATACGTTATACGTTATCCGTTATACGTTATACGTTATACGTTATACGTTATACGTCATACGTTATACGTTATACGTTATACGTTATACGTTATACGATATACGTTATACATTATACGTTAAACGTTTTACGTCATAGGTTATACGTTATACGTTATTCTTTATGCGGTATACGTTATACGATATACGTTATACGTTATACGGTATACGATATACGTTATGCGTTATACGTTTTACGTTATACGTTATACGTTATACGTTATACGTTATACGTAATACGTTATACGTTATACGTTATACGTTATACGTTATACGTTACATGTTATGCGTTATACGTTTTACGTTATTCGTTATACGTTCTTCGTTACACGTTATACGTTATACGTTATGCGTTATACGTTTTACGTTATTCGTGATACGTCATACGTTATACGTCATACGGTATACGTTATACGTTATACGTTATACGTTACACGTTATACGTTATACGTTATACGTTATACGTTATACGTTATACGTTATACGTTATACGTTATACGTTATACGTTATACGTTATACGTTATACGTTATACGTTATACGTTATACGTTATACGTTATACGTTATACGTTATACGTTATACGTTATACGTTATACGTTATACGTTACATGTTATGCGTTATACGTTTTACGTTATTCGTTATACGTTCTTCGTTACACGTTATACGTTATACGTTTTACGATATACGTTATACGTTATACGTTGTACGTTATACGTAATATGTAATGCGTCATACGTTTTACGTTATTCGTTATACGTTATACGTTATACGTTATTCGTTATACGTTATACGTTATACGTTATACGTTATACGTTATACGTAATACGTTATACGTTATACGTTATACGTTATACGTTATACGTTATACGTTATACGTTATACGTTATACGTTATACGTTATACGTTATACGTTATACGTTATACGTTATACGTTATACGTTATACGTTATACGTTATACGTTATACGTTATACGTTATACGTTATACGTTATACGTTATACGTTATACGTTATACGTTATGCGTTATACCATTTGCGTTATTCGTTGTACGTTGTACGTTATACGTTATACGTTATACGTTATACGTTATACGTTATACGTAATACGTTATACGTTATACGTTATACGTTATACGTTATACGTTATACGTTATACGTTATACGTTATACGTTATACGTTATACGTTATACGTTATACGTTATACGTTATACGTTATACGTTATACGTTATACGTTATACGTTATACGTTATACGTTACATGTTATGCGTTATACGTTTTACGTTATTCGTTATACGTTCTTCGTTACACGTTATACGTTATACGTTTTACGATATACGTTATACGTTATACGTTCTACGTTATACGTAATATGTAATGCTTCATACGTTTTACGTTATTCGTTATACGTTATACGTTATACGTTATTCGTTATACGTTATACGTTATACGTTATACGTTATACGTTATACGTAATACGTTATACGTTATACGTTATACGTTATACGTTATACGTTATACGTTATACGTTATACGTTATACGTTATACGTTATACGTTATACGTTATACGTTATACGTTATACGTTATACGTTATACGTTATACGTTATACGTTATACGTTATACGTTATACGTTATACGTTATACGTTATACGTTATACGTTATACGTTATACGTTATACGTTATACGTTATACGTTATACGTTATACGGTATACGTTATACGTTATACGTTATACGTTATACGTTATACGTTATACGTTATACGTTATACGTTATACGTTATACGTTATACGTTATACGTTATACGTTATACGTTATACGTTATACGTTATACGTTATACGTTATACGTTATACGTTATACGTTATACGTTATACGTTATACGTCATACGAAATATGTAATACGTTATACGTTATACGTCATACGAAATATGTAATACGTAATACGTTTTACGTTATTCCTTATACGTTCTTCGTTACACGTTATACGTTATACGTTATGCGTAATACGTTTTACGTTATTCGTGATACGTTATACGTTATACGTCATACGGTATACGTTATACGTTATACGTTATACGTTATACGTTATACGTTATACGTTATACTTTATACGTTATACGTTATACGTTATACGTTATACGTTATACGTTATACGTTATACGTTATGCGTTATACGTCATACGTTATACGTTATACGTTATACGATATACGTTATACGTTATTCGTTATACGTCCTTCGTTACACGTTATACGTTATACGTTATGCGTTATACGATTTGCGTTATTCGTTGTACGTTGTACGTTATACGTTATGGGTTATACGTTATACGTTATACGTTATACGTTATACTTTATTCGTTATACCTTATACGTTATACGTTATACGTTATACGGTATACGATATACGTTATACGTTATACGTTATACGTTATACGTTATCCGTTATACGTTATACGTTATACGTTATACGTTATACGTCATACGTTATACGTTATACGTTATACGTTATACGTTATACGATATACGTTATACATTATACGTTATACGTTATACGTCATAGGTTATACGTTATACGTTATTCTTTATGCGGTATACGTTATACGATATACGTTATACGTTATACGGTATACGATATACGTTATGCGTTATACGTTTTGCGCTATACGTTATACGTTATACGTTATACGTTATACGTTACACGTTATACGTTATACGTTATACGTTATACGTTATGCGTTATACGTTATACGTTATACGTTATACGTTATACGTTATACGTTATACGTTATACGTTATACGTTATACGTTATACGTTATACGTTATACGTTATACGTTATACGTTATACGTTATACGTTATACGTTATACGTCATACGTTCTACGTTATACGTTATACGTTATACGTTATACGTTATACGTTATACGTGATACGTTATACGTTATACGTTATACGTTATACGTTATACGTTATACGTTATACGTTATACGTTATACGCTATACGTTATACGTTACATGTTAAGCGTTATACGTTTTACGTTATTCGTTATACGTTCTTCGTTACACGTTATACGTTATACGTTATGCGTTATACGTTTTACGTTATTCGTGATACGTTATACGTTATACGTCATACGGTATACGTTATACGTTATACGTTATACGTTATACGTTATACGTTATACGTTATACGTTATACGTTATACGTTATACGTTATACGTTATACGTTATACGTTATACGTTATACGTTATACGTTATACGTTATACGTTATACGTTATGCGTTATACGTCATACGTTATACGTTATACGTTATACGATATACGTTATACGTTATTCGTTATACGTTCTTCGTTACACGTTATACGTTATACGTTATGCGTTATACGATTTGCGTTATTCGTTGTACGTTGTACGTTATACGTTATAGGTTATACGTTATACGTTATACGTTATACGTTATACTTTATTCGTTATACCTTATACGTTATACGTTATACGTTATACGGTATACGATATACGTTATACGTTATACGTTATACGTTATCCGTTATACGTTATACGTTATACGTTATACGTTATACGTCATACGTTATACGTTATACGTTATACGTTATACGTTATACGATATACGTTATACATTATACGTTAAACGTTTTACGTCATAGGTTATACGTTATACGTTATTCTTTATGCGGTATACGTTATACGATATACGTTATACGTTATACGGTATACGATATACGTTATGCGTTATACGTTTTACGTTATACGTTATACGTTATACGTTATACGTTATACGTAATACGTTATACGTTATACGTTATACGTTATACGTTATACGTTACATGTTATGCGTTATACGTTTTACGTTATTCGTTATACGTTCTTCGTTACACGTTATACGTTATACGTTATGCGTTATACGTTTTACGTTATTCGTGATACGTCATACGTTATACGTCATACGGTATACGTTATACGTTATACGTTATACGTTACACGTTATACGTTATACGTTATACGTTATACGTTATACGTTATACGTTATACGTTATACGTTATACGTCATACGTTTTACGTTATACGTTATACGTTATACGTTATACGTTATACGATATACGTTATACGTTATACGTTATACGTCATAGGTTATACGTTATACGCTATTCTTTATGCGTTATACGTTATACGATATACGTTATACGTTATACGGTATACGATATACGTTATGCGTTATACGCTTTACGTTATTCGTTATACGTTATACGTTATACGTTATACGTTATACGTTATACGTTATACGTTATACGTTATACGTTATACGTGATACGTTATACGTTACATGTTATGCGTTATACGTTTTACGTTATTCGTTATACGTTCTTCGTTACACGTTATACGTTATAGGTTATACGTTATACGTTATACTTTATACGTTATACGTTATACGTTATACGTTATACGTCATAGTTTATACGTTATACGTTATACGTTATACGTTATACGTTTTACGTTATACGTTATTCGTCATACGTTATACGTTATACGTTATACGTTATACGTTATACGTTATACGTTATACGATATACGTTATACATTATACGTTATACGTTATACGTCATAGGTTATACGTTATACGTTATTCTTTATGCGGTATACGTTACACGATATACGTTATACGTTATACGGTATACGATATACGTTATGCGTTATACGTTTTGCGCTATACGTTATACGTTATACGTTATACGTTATACGTTACACGTTATACGTTATACGTTATACGTTATACGTTATGCGTTATACGAAATATGTAATACGTTATACGTTATACGTTATACGTTATACGTTATACGTTACACGTTATACGTTATACGTTATACGTTATACGTTATGCGTTATACGAAATATGTAATACGTTATACGTTATACGTCATACGAAATATGTAATACGATATACGTTATACGTTATTCGTTATACGTTCTTCGTTACATGTTATACGTTATACGTTATGCGTTATACGATTTGCGTTATTCGTTGTACGTTGTACGATATACGTTATAGGTTATACGTTATACGTTATACGTTATACGTTATACTTTATTCGTTATACCTTATACGTTATACGTTATACGTTATACGGTATACGATATACGTTTTACGTTATACGTTATACGTTATCCGTTATACGTTATACGTTATACGTTATACGTTATACGTTATACGTCATACGTTATACGTTATACGTTATACGTTATACGTTATACGTTATACGATATACGTTATACATTATACGTTATACGTTATACGTCATAGGTTATACGTTATACGTTATTCTTTATGCGGTATACGTTACACGATATACGTTATACGTTATACGGTATACGATATACGTTATGCGTTATACGTTTTGCGCTATACGTTATACGTTATACGTTATACGTTATACGTTACACGTTATACGTTATACGTTATACGTTATACGTTATGCGTTATACGAAATATGTAATACGTTATACGTTATACGTCATACGAAATATGTAATACGTAATACGTTTTACGTTATTCGTTATACGTTCTTCGTTACTCGTTATACGTTATACGTTATGCGTTATACGTTTTACGTTATTCGTGATACGTTATACGTTATACTTCATACGGTATACGTTATACGTTATACGTTATACGTTATACGTTATACGTTATACGTTATACGTTATACGTTATACGTTATACGTTATACGTTATACGTTATACGTTATACGTTATACGTTATACGTTATACGTTATGCGTTATACGTCATACGTTATACGTTATACGTTATACGATATACGTTATACGTTATTCGTTATAGGTCCTTCGTTACACGTTATACGTTATACGTTATGCGTTATACGATTTGCGTTATACGTTATACGTTATACGTTATACGTCATACGTTATACGTTATACGTTATACGTTATACGTTATACGATATACGTTATACATTACACGTTATACGTTATACGTCATAGGTTATACGTTATACGTTATTCTTTATGCGGTATACGTTATACGATATACGTTATACGTTATACGGTATACGATATACGTTATGCGTTATACGTTTTGCGCTATACGTTATACGTTATACGTTATACGTTATACGTTACACGTTATACGTTATACGTTATACGTTATACGTTATGCGTTATACGTTATACGTTATACGTTATACGTTATACGTTATACGTTATACGTTATACGTTATACGTTATACGTTATACGTTATACGTTATACGTTATACGTTATACGTTATACGTTATACGTTATACGTTATACGTTATACGTTATACGTTCTACGTTATACGTTATACGTTATACGTTATACGTTATACGTTATACGTGATACGTTATACGTTATACGTTATACGTTATACGTTATACGTTATACGTTATACGTTATACGTTATACGTTATACGCTATACGTTATACGTTACATGTTAAGCGTTATACGTTTTACGTTATTCGTTATACGTTCTTCGTTACACGTTATACGTTATACGTTATGCGTTATACGTTTTACGTTATTCGTGATACGTTATACGTTATACGTCATACGGTATACGTTATACGTTATACGTTATACGTTATACGTTATACGTTATACGTTATACGTTATACGTTATACGTTATACGTTATACGTTATACGTTATACGTTATACGTTATACGTTATACGTTATACGTTATACGTTATACGTTATGCGTTATACGTCATACGTTATACGTTATACGTTATACGATATACGTTATACGTTATTCGTTATACGTTCTTCGTTACACGTTATACGTTATACGTTATGCGTTATACGATTTGCGTTATTCGTTGTACGTTGTACGTTATACGTTATAGGTTATACGTTATACGTTATACGTTATACGTTATACTTTATTCGTTATACCTTATACGTTATACGTTATACGTTATACGGTATACGATATACGTTATACGTTATACGTTATACGTTATCCGTTATACGTTATACGTTATACGTTATACGTTATACGTCATACGTTATACGTTATACGTTATACGTTATACGTTATACGATATACGTTATACATTATACGTTATACGTTATACGTCATAGGTTATACGTTATACGTTATTCTTTATGCGGTATACGTCATACGATATACGTTATACGTTATACGGTATACGATATACGTTATGCGTTATACGTTTTACGTTATACGTTATACGTTATACGTTATACGTTATACGTAATACGTTATACGTTATACGTTATACGTTATACGTTATACGTTACATGTTATGCGTTATACGTTTTACGTTATTCGTTATACGTTCTTCGTTACACGTTATACGTTATACGTTATGCGTTATACGTTTTACGTTATTCGTGATACGTCATACGTTATACGTCATACGGTATACGTTATACGTTATACGTTATACGTTGCACGTTATACGTTATACGTTATACGTTATACGTTATACGTTATACGTTATACGTTATACGTTATACGTTATACGTTATACGTTATACGTCATACGTTTTACGTTATACGTTATACGTTATACGTTATACGTTATACGATATACGTTATACGTTATACGTTATACGTCATAGGTTATACGTTATACGTTATTCTTTATGCGTTATACGTTATACGATATACGTTATACGTTATACGGTATACGATATACGTTATGCGTTATACGCTTTACGTTATTCGTTATACGTTATACGTTATACGTTATACGTTATACGTTATACGTTATACTTTATACGTTTTACGTTATACGTGATACGTTATACGTTACATGTTATGCGTTATACGTTTTACGTTATTCGTTATACGTTCTTCGTTACATGTTATACGTTATAGGTTATACGTTATACGTTATACTTTATACGTTATACGTTATACGTTATACGTTATACGTCATAGTTTATACGTTATACGTTATACGTTATACGTTATACGTTTTACGTTATACGTTATTCGTCATACGTTATACGTTATACGTTATACGTTATACGTTATACGTTATACGTTATACGATATACGTTATACGTTATACGTTATACGTTATACGTCATAGGTTATACGTTATACGTTATTCTTTATGCGTTATACGTTATACGATATACGTTATACGTTATACGGTATACGATATACGTTATGCGTTATACGTTTTACGTTATACGTTATACCTTATACGTTATACGTTATACGTTATACGTTATACGTTATACGTTATACGTTATACGTTATACGTTATACGTTATACGTTATACGTTACATGTTAAGCGTTATACGTTTTACGTTATTCGTTCTACGTTCTTCGTTACACGTTATACGTTATACGTTATGCGTTATACGTTATACGTTATACGTTATACGTTATACGTTATACGTTATACGTTATACGTTATACGTTATACGTTATACGTTATACGTTATACGTTATACGTTATACGTTATACGTTATACGTTATACGTTATACGTTATACGTTATACGTTATACGTTATACGTTATACGTTATACGTTATGCGTTATACGTCATACGTTATACGTTATACGTTATACGATATACGTTATACGTTATTCGTTATACGTTCTTCGTTACACGTTATACGTTATACGTTATGCGTTATACGATTTGCGTTATTCGTTGTACGTTGTACGATATACGTTATAGGTTATACGTTATACGTTATACGTTATACGTTATACTTTATTCGTTATACCTTATACGTTATACGTTATACGTTATACGTTATACGGTATACGATATACGTTATACGTTATACGTTATACGTTATCCGTTATACGTTATACGTTATACGTTATACGTTATACGTTATACGTCATACGTTATACGTTATACGTTATACGTTATACGTTATACGATATACGTTATACATTATACGTTATACGTTATACGTCATAGGTTATACGTTATACGTTATTCTTTATGCGGTATACGTTACACGATATACGTTATACGTTATACGGTATACGATATACGTTATGCGACATACGAAATATGTAATACGTTATACGTTATACGTCATACGAAATATGTAATACGTAATACGTTTTACGTTATTCGTTATACGTTCTTCGTTACACGTTATACGTTATACGTTATGCGTTATACGATTTGCGTTATTCGTTGTACGTTGTACGATATACGTTATAGGTTATACGTTATACGTTATACGTTATACGTTATACTTTATTCGTTATACCTTATACGTTATACGTTATACGTTATACGTTATACGGTATACGATATACGTTATACGTTATACGTTATACGTTATCCGTTATACGTTATACGTTATACGTTATACGTTATACGTTATACGTTATACGTCATACGTTATACGTTATACGTTATACGTTATACGTTATACGATATACGTTATACATTATACGTTATACGTTATACGTCATAGGTTATACGTTATACGTTATTCTTTATGCGGTATACGTTACACGATATACGTTATACGTTATACGGTATACGATATACGTTATGCGTCATACGAAATATGTAATGCGTTATACGTTATACGTCATACGAAATATGTAATACGTAATACGTTTTACGTTATTCGTTATACGTTCTTCGTTACACGTTATACGTTATACGTTATGCGTTATACGTTTTACGTTACTCGTGATACGTTATACGTTATACTTCATACGGTATACGTTATACGTTATACGTTATACGTTATACGTTATACGTTATACGTTATACGTTATACGTTATACGTTATACGTTATACGTTATACGTTATACGTTATACGTTATACGTTATACGTTATACGTTATGCGTTATACGTCATACGTTATACGTTATACGTTATACGATATACGTTATACGTTATTCGTTATAGGTCCTTCGTTACACGTTATACGTTATACGTTATGCGTTATACGATTTGCGTTATTCGTTGTACGTTGTACGTTATACGTTATACGTTATACGTTATACGTTATACGTTATACGTAATACGTTATACGTTATACGTTATACGTTATACGTTATACGTTATACGTTATACGTTATACGTTATACGTTATACGTTATACGTTATACGTTATACGTTATACGTTATACGTTATACGTTATACGTTATACGTTATACGTTATACGTTACATGTTATGCGTTATACGTTTTACGTTATTCGTTATACGTTCTTCGTTACACGTTATACGTTATACGTTTTACGATATACGTTATACGTTATACGTTCTACGTTATACGTAATATGTAATGCGTCATACGTTTTACGTTATTCGTTATACGTTATACGATATACGATATTCGTTATACGTTATACGTTATACGTCATAGTTTATACGTTATACGTTATACGTTATACGTTATACGTTATACCTTATACGTTATACGTTATACGTTATACGTTATACGTTATACGTTATACGTTATACGTTATACGTTATACGATATACGTTATACGTTATACGTTATACGTTATCCGTTATACGTTATACGTTATACGCTATACGTTATACGTCATACGTTATACGTTATACGTTATACGTTATACGTTATACGATATACGTTATACATTATACGTTATACGTTATACGTCATAGGTTATACGTTATACGTTATTCTTTATGCGGTATACGTTACACGATATACGTTATACGTTATACGGTATACGATATACGTTATGCGTTATACGTTTTACGTTATACGTTATACGTTATACGTTATACGTTATACGTTATACGTTATACGTTATACGTTATACGTTATACGTTATACGTTATACGTTATACGATATACGTTATACATTATACGTTATACGTTATACGTCATAGGTTATACGTTATACGTTATTCTTTATGCGGTATACGTCATACGATATACGTTATACGTTATACGGTATACGATATACGTTATGCGTTATACGTTTTACGTTATACGTTATACGTTATACGTTATACGTTATACGTCATACGTTATACGTTATACGTTATACGTTATACGTTATACGATATACGTTATACATTATACGTTATACGTTATACGTCATAGGTTATACGTTATACGTTATTCTTTATGCGGTATACGTTATACGATATACGTTATACGTTATACGGTATACGATATACGTTATGCGTTATACGTTTTGCGCTATACGTTATACGTTATACGTTATACGTTATACGTTACACGTTATACGTTATACGTTATACGTTATACGTTATGCGTTATACGTTATACGTTATACGTTATACGTTATACGTTATACGTTATACGTTATACGTTATACGTTATACGTTATACGTTATACGTGATACGTTATACGTTATACGTTAAACGTTATACGTTATACGTTATACGTTATACGTTATACGTTATACGCTATACGTTATACGTTACATGTTAAGCGTTATACGTTTTACGTTATTCGTTATACGTTCTTCGTTACACGTTATACGTTATACGTTATGCGTTATACGTTTTACGTTATTCGTGATACGTTATACGTTATACGTCATACGGTATACGTTATACGTTATACGTTATACGTTATACGTTATACGTTATACGTTATACGTTATACGTTATACGTTATACGTTATACGTTATACGTTATACGTTATACGTTATACGTTATACGTTATACGTTATACGTTATACGTTATACGTTATACGTTATACGTTATACGTTATACGTTATACGTTATACGTTATACGTTATACGTTATACGTTATACGTTATACGTTATACGTTATACGTTATACGTTATACGTTATACGTTATACGTTATACGTTATACGTTATGCGTTATACGTCATACGTTATACGTTATACGTTATACGATATACGTTATACGTTATTCGTTATAGGTCCTTCGTTACACGTTATACGTTATACGTTATGCCTTATACGATTTGCGTTATACGTTATACGTTATACGTTATACGTCATACGTTATACGTTATACGTTATACGTTATACGTTATACGTTATACGATATACGTTATACATTATACGTTATACGTTATACGTCATAGGTTATACGTTATACGTTATTCTTTATGCGGTATACGTTATACGATATACGTTATACGTTATACGGTATACGATATACGTTATGCGTTATACGTTTTGCGCTATACGTTATACGTTATACGTTATACGTTATACGTTACACGTTATACGTTATACGTTATACGTTATACGTTATGCGTTATACGTTATACGTTATACGTTATACGTTATACGTTATACGTTATACGTTATACGTTATACGTTATACGTTATACGTTATACGTGATACGTTATACGTTATACGTTAAACGTTATACGTTATACGTTATACGTTATACGTTATACGTTATACGCTATACGTTATACGTTACATGTTAAGCGTTATACGTTTTACGTTATTCGTTATACGTTCTTCGTTACACGTTATACGTTATACGTTATGCGTTATACGTTTTACGTTATTCGTGATACGTTATACGTTATACGTCATACGGTATACGTTATACGTTATACGTTATACGTTATACGTTATACGTTATACGTTATACGTTATACGTTATACGTTATACGTTATACGTTATACGTTATACGTTATACGTTATACGTTATACGTTATACGTTATACGTTATACGTTATGCGTTATACGTCATACGTTATACGTTATACGTTATACGATATACGTTATACGTTATTCGTTATACGTTCTTCGTTACACGTTATACGTTATACGTTATGCGTTATACGATTTGCGTTATTCGTTGTACGTTGTACGTTATACGTTATAGGTTATACGTTATACGTTATACGTTATACGTTATACTTTATTCGTTATACCTTATACGTTATACGTTATACGTTATACGGTATACGATATACGTTATACGTTATACGTTATACGTTATCCGTTATACGTTATACGTTATACGTTATACGTTATACGTTATACGTCATACGTTATACGTTATACGTTATACGTTATACGTTATACGATATACGTTATACATTATACGTTATACGTTATACGTCATAGGTTATACGTTATACGTTATTCTTTATGCGGTATACGTTATACGATATACGTTATACGTTATACGGTATACGATATACGTTATGCGTTATACGTTTTACGTTATACGTTATACGTTATACGTTATACGTTATACGTAATACGTTATACGTTATACGTTATACGTTATACGTTATACGTTACATGTTATGCGTTATAAGTTTTACGTTATTCGTTATACGTTCTTCGTTACACGTTATACGTTATACGTTATGCGTTATACGTTTTACGTTATTCGTGATACGTCATACGTTATACGTCATACGGTATACGTTATACGTTATACGTTATACGTTGCACGTTATACGTTATACGTTATACGTTATACGTTATACGTTATACGTTATACGTTATACGTTATACGTTATACGTTATACGTCATACGTTTTACGTTATACGTTATACGTTATACGTTATACGATATACGTTATACGTTATACGTTATACGTCATAGGTTATACGTTATACGTTATTCTTTATGCGTTATACGTTATACGATATACGTTATACGTTATACGGTATACGATATACGTTATGCGTTATACGCTTTACGTTATTCGTTATACGTTATACGTTATACGTTATACGTTATACGTTATACGTTATACGTTATACGTTATACGTTATACGTGATACGTTATGCGTTACATGTTATGCGTTATACGTTTTACGTTATTCGTTATACGTTCTTCGTTACACGTTATACGTTATAGGTTATACGTTATACGTTATACTTTATACGTTATACGTTATACGTTATACGTTATACGTCATAGTTTATACGTTATACGTTATACGTTATACGTTATACGTTTTACGTTATACGTTATTCGTCATACGTTATACGTTATACGTTATACGTTATACGTTATACGTTATACGTTATACGTTATACGATATACGTTATACGTTATACGTTATACGTTATACGTCATAGGTTATACGTTATACGTTATTCTTTATGCGTTATACGTTATACGATATACGTTATACGTTATACGGTATACGATATACGTTATGCGTTATACGTTTTACGTTATACGTTATACCTTATACGTTATACGTTATACGTTATACGTTATACGTTATACGTTATACGTTATACGTTATACGTTATACGTTATACGTTATACGTTACATGTTAAGCGTTATACGTTTTACGTTATTCGTTCTACGTTCTTCGTTACACGTTATACGTTATACGTTATGCGTTATACGTTATACGTAATACGTTATACGTTATACGTTATACGTTATACGTTATACGTTATACGTTATACGTTATACGTTATACGTTATACGTTATACGTTATACGTTATACGTTATACGTTATACGTTATACGTTATACGTTATACGTTATACGTTATACGTTATACGTTATGCGTTATACGTCATACGTTATACGTTATACGTTATACGATATACGTTATACGTTATTCGTTATACGTTCTTCGTTACACGTTATACGTTATACGTTATGCGTTATACGATTTGCGTTATTCGTTGTACGTTGTACGATATACGTTATAGGTTATACGTTATACGTTATACGTTATACGTTATACTTTATTCGTTATACCTTATACGTTATACGTTATACGTTATACGGTATACGATATACGTTATACGTTATACGTTATACGTTATCCGTTATACGTTATACGTTATACGTTATACGTTATACGTTATACGTTATACGTCATACGTTATACGTTATACGTTATACGTTATACGTTATACGATATACGTTATACATTATACGTTATACGTTATACGTCATAGGTTATACGTTATACGTTATTCTTTATGCGGTATACGTTACACGATATACGTTATACGTTATACGGTATACGATATACGTTATGCGTCATACGAAATATGTAATACGTTATACGTTATACGTCATACGAAATATGTAATACGTAATACGTTTTACGTTATTCGTTATACGTTCTTCGTTACACGTTATACGTTATACGTTATGCGTTATACGTTTTACGTTATTCGTGATACGTTATACGTTATACTTCATACGGTATACGTTATACGTTATACGTTATACGTTATACGTTATACGTTATACGTTATACGTTATACGTTATACGTTATACGTTATACGTTATACGTTATACGTTATACGTTATACGTTATACGTTATACGTTATACGTTATACGTTATGCGTTATACATCATACGTTATACGTTATACGTTATACGATATACGTTATACGTTATTCGTTATAGGTCCTTCGTTACACGTTATACGTTATACGTTATGCGTTATACGATTTGCGTTATTCGTTGTACGTTGTACGTTATACGTTATACGTTATACGTTATACGTTATACATTATACGTAATACGTTATACGTTATACGTTATACGTTATACGTTATACGTTATACGTTATACGTTATACGTTATACGTTATACGTTATACGTTATACGTTATACGTTATACGTTATACGTTATACGTTATACGTTATACGTTATACGTTATTCGTTACATGTTATGCGTTATACGTTTTACGTTATTCGTTATACGTTCTTCGTTACACGTTATACGTTATACGTTTTACGATATACGTTATACGTTATACGTTCTACGTTATACGTAATATGTAATGCGTCATACGTTTTACGTTATTCGTTATACGTTATACGTTATACGATATTCGTTATACGTTATACGTTATACGTCATAGTTTATACGTTATACGTTATACGTTATACGTTATACGTTATACGTTATACGTTATACGTTATACGTTATACGTTATACGTTATACGTTATACGTTATACGTTATACGTTATACGTTATACGTTATACGTTATACGTTACATGTTATGCGTTATACGTTTTACGTTATTCGTTATACGTTCTTCGTTACACGTTATACGTTATACGTTATGCGTTATACGTTTTACGTTATTCGTGATACGTCATACGTTATACGTCATACGGTATACGTTATACGTTATACGTTATACGTTACACGTTATACGTTATACGTTATACGTTATACGTTATACGTTATACGTTATACGTTATACGTTATACGTTATACGTTATACGTTATACGTTATACGTTATACGTTATACGTCATACGTTTTACGTTATACGTTATACGTTATACGCTATACGATATACGTTATACGTTATACGTTATACGTCATAGGTTATACGTTATACGTTATTCTTTATGCGTCATACGTTATACGATATACGTTATACGTTATACGGTATACGATATACGTTATGCGTTATACGCTTTACGTTATTCGTTATACGTTATACGTTATACGTTATACGTTATACGTTATACGTTATACGTTATACGTTATACGTTATACGTTATACGTTATACGTTATACGTTATACGTTATACGTTATACGTTATACGTTATACGTTATACGTTATACGTTATACGTTATACGTTATACGTTATACGTTATACGTTATACGTTATACGTTATACGTTATACGTTATACGTTATACGTTATACGTTATACGTTATACGTTATACGTTATTCGTTATACGTTATACGTTATACGTTATACGTTATACGTTATACGTTATACGTTATACGTTATACGTTATACGTTATACGTTATACGTTATACGTTATACGTTATACGTTATACGTTATACGTTATACGTTATACGTTATACGTTATAGGTTATACGTTATACGTTATACGTTATACGTTATACGTTATACGTTATACGTTATACGTTATACGTTATACGTTATACGTTATACGTTATACGTTATACGTTATACGTTATACGTTATACGTTATACGTTATACGTTATACGTTATACGTTATACGTCATACGAAATATGTAATACGTTATACGTTATACGTCATACGAAATATGTAATACGTAATACGTTTTACGTTATTCGTTATACGTTCTTCGTTACACGTTATGCGTTATACGTTATGCGTTATACGTTTTACGTTATTCGTGATACGTTATACGTTATACGTCATACGGTATACGTTATACGTTATACGTTATACGTTATACGTTATACGTTATACGTTATACGTCATACGTTATACGTTATACGTTATTCGTTATACGTTCTTCGTTACACGTTATACGTTATACGTTATGCGTTATACGATTTGCGTTATTCGTTGTACGTTGTACGTTATACGTTATAGGTTATACGTTATACGTTATACGTTATACGTTATACTTTATTCGTTATACCTTATACGTTATACGTTATACGTTATACGGTATACGATATACGTTATACGTTATACGTTATACGTTATCCGTTATACGTTATACGTTATACGTTATACGTTATACGTCATACGATATACGTTATACGTTATACGTTATACGTTATACGATATACGCTATACATTATACGTTATACGTTATACGTCATAGATTATACGTTATACGTTATTCTTTATGCGGTATACGTTATACGATATACGTTATGCGTTATACGCTTTACGTTATTCGTTATACGTTATACGTTATACGTTATACGTTATACGTTATACGTTATACGTTATACGTTATACGTTATACGTTATACGTTATACGTTATACGTTATACGTTATACGTTATACGTTATACGTTATACGTTATACGTTATACGTTATACGTTATACGTTATACGTTATACGTTATTCGTTACATGTTATGCGTTATACGTTTTACGTTATTCGTTATACGTTCTTCGTTACACGTTATACGTTATACGTTTTACGATATACGTTATACGTTATACGTTCTACGTTATACGTAATATGTAATGCGTCATACGTTTTACGTTATTCGTTATACGTTATACGTTATACGATATTCGTTATACGTTATACGTTATACGTCATAGTTTATACGTTATACGTTATACGTTATACGTTATACGTTATACGTTATACGTTATACGTTATACGTTATACGTTATACGTTATACGTTATACGTTATACGTTATACGTTATACGTTATACGTTATACGTTATACGTTATACGTTACATGTTATGCGTTATACGTTTTACGTTATTCGTTATACGTTCTTCGTTACACGTTATACGTTATACGTTATGCGTTATACGTTTTACGTTATTCGTGATACGTCATACGTTATACGTCATACGGTATACGTTATACGTTATACGTTATACGTTACACGTTATACGTTATACGTTATACGTTATACGTTATACGTTATACGTTATACGTTATACGTTATACGTTATACGTTATACGTTATACGTTATACGTTATACGTTATACGTTATACGTCATACGTTTTACGTTATACGTTATACGTTATACGCTATACGATATACGTTATACGTTATACGTTATACGTCATAGGTTATACGTTATACGTTATTCTTTATGCGTCATACGTTATACGATATACGTTATACGTTATACGGTATACGATATACGTTATGCGTTATACGCTTTACGTTATTCGTTATACGTTATACGTTATACGTTATACGTTATACGTTATACGTTATACGTTATACGTTATACGTTATACGTTATACGTTATACGTTATACGTTATACGTTATACGTTATACGTTATACGTTATACGTTATACGTTATACGTTATACGTTATACGTTATACGTTATACGTTATACGTTATACGTTATACGTTATACGTTATACGTTATACGTTATACGTTATACGTTATACGTTATACGTTATACGTTATACGTTATACGTTATTCGTTATACGTTATACGTTATACGTTATACGTTATACGTTATACGTTATACGTTATACGTTATACGTTATACGTTATACGTTATACGTTATACGTTATACGTTATACGTTATACGTTATACGTTATACGTTATACGTTATACGTTATAGGTTATACGTTATACGTTATACGTTATACGTTATACGTTATACGTTATACGTTATACGTTATACGTTATACGTTATACGTTATACGTTATACGTTATACGTTATACGTTATACGTTATACGTTATACGTTATACGTTATACGTTATACGTTATACGTTATACGTCATACGAAATATGTAATACGTTATACGTTATACGTCATACGAAATATGTAATACGTAATACGTTTTACGTTATTCGTTATACGTT
This sequence comes from Ptiloglossa arizonensis, assembly GCF_051014685.1. NCBI lineage: Eukaryota > Metazoa > Arthropoda > Insecta > Hymenoptera > Colletidae > Ptiloglossa > Ptiloglossa arizonensis. The sequence continues at coordinate 122,605 of NW_027479340.1, forward strand.
CTTCGTTACACGTTATGCGTTATACGTTATGCGTTATACGTTTTACGTTATTCGTGATACGTTATACGTTATACGTCATACGGTATACGTTATACGTTATACGTTATACGTTATACGTTATACGTTATACGTTATACGTCATACGTTATACGTTATACGTTATTCGTTATACGTTCTTCGTTACACGTTATACGTTATACGTTATGCGTTATACGATTTGCGTTATTCGTTGTACGTTGTACGTTATACGTTATAGGTTATACGTTATACGTTATACGTTATACGTTATACTTTATTCGTTATACCTTATACGTTATACGTTATACGTTATACGGTATACGATATACGTTATACGTTATACGTTATACGTTATCCGTTATACGTTATACGTTATACGTTATACGTTATACGTCATACGATATACGTTATACGTTATACGTTATACGTTATACGTTATACGATATACGCTATACATTATACGTTATACGTTATACGTCATAGATTATACGTTATACGTTATTCTTTATGCGGTATACGTTATACGATATACGTTATGCGTTATACGCTTTACGTTATTCGTTATACGTTATACGTTATACGTTATACGTTATACGTTATACGTTATACGTTATACGTTATACGTTATACGTTATACGTTATACGTTATACGTTATACGTTATACGTTATACGTTATACGTTATACGTTATACGTTATACGTTATACGTTATACGTTATACGTTATACGTCATACGTTATACGTTATACGTTATTCGTTATACGTTCTTCGTTACACGTTATACGTTATACGTTATGCGTTATACGATTTGCGTTATTCGTTGTACGTTGTACGTTATACGTTATAGGTTATACGTTATACGTTATACGTTATACGTTATACTTTATTCGTTATACCTTATACGTTATACGTTATACGTTATACGGTATACGATATACGTTATACGTTATACGTTATACGTTATCCGTTATGCGTTATACGTTTTACGTTATACTTTATACGTTATACGTTATATGTTATACGTTATACGTTATACGTTATACGTTATACGTTATACGTTATACGTTATACGTTACATGTTATGCGTTATACGTTTTACGTTATTCGTTATACGTTCTTCGTTACACGTTATACGTTATACGTTATGCGTTATACGTTTTACGTTATTCGTGATACGTCATACGTTATACGTCATACGGTATACGTTATACGTTATACGTTATACGTTACACGTTATACGTTATACGTTATACGTTATACGTTATACGTTATACGTTATACGTTATACGTTATACGTTATACGTTATACGTCATACGTTTTACGTTATACGTTATACGTTATACGTTATACGATATACGTTATACGTTATACGTTATACGTCATAGGTTATACGTTATACGTTATTCTTTATGCGTTATACGTTATACGATATACGTTATACGTTATAAGGTATACGATATACGTTATGCGTTATACGATTTACGTTATTCGTTATACGTTATACGTTATACGTTATACGTTATACGTTATACGTTATACGTTATACGTTATACGTTATACGTTATACGTTATACGTTATACGTTATACGTTATACGTTATACGTTATACGTTATACGTTATACGTTATACGTTATACGATATACGTTATACATTATACGTTATACGTTATACGTCATAGGTTATACGTTATACGTTATTCTTTATGCGGTATACGTTATACGATATACGTTATACGTTATACGGTATACGATATACGTTATGCGTTATACGTTTTACGTTATACGTTATACGTTATACGTTATACGTTATACGTCATACGTTATACGTTATACGTTATACGTTATACGTTATACGTTATACGTTATACGTTATACGTTATACGTTATACGTTATGCGTTATACGTCATACGTTATACGTTATACGTTATACGTTATACGACATACGTTATACGTTATTCGTTATACGTTCTTCGTTACACGTTATACGTTATACGTTATGCGTTATACGATTTGCGTTATTCGTTGTACGTTGTACGTTATACGTTATAGGTTATACGTTATACGTTATACGTTATACGTTATACTTTATTCGTTATACTTTATACGTTATACGTTATACGTTATACGGTATACGATATACGTTATACGTTATACGTTATACGTTATCCGTTATACGTTATACGTTATACGTTATACGTTATACGTCATACGTTATACGTTATACGTTATACGTTATACGTTATACGTTATACGATATACGTTATACATTATACGTTATACGTTATATGTCATAGGTTATACGTTATACGTTATTCTTTATGCGGTATACGTTATACGATATACGTTATACGTTATACGGTATACGATATACGTTATGCGTTATACGTTTTACGTTATACGTTATACGTTATACGTTATACGTTATACGTTATACGTTATACGTTATACGTTATACGTTATACGTTATACGTTATACGTTATACGTTACATGTTATGCGTTATACGTTTTACGTTATTCGTTATACGTTCTTCGTTACACGTTATACGTTATACGTTATGCGTTATACGTTTTACGTTATTCGTGATACGTCATACGTTATACGTCATACGGTATACGTTATACGTTATACGTTATACGTTATACGTTATACGTTATACGTTATACGTTATTCGTTATACGTTATACGTTATACGTTATACGTTATACGTTATACGTTATACGTTATACGTTATACGTTATACGTTATACGTTATACGTTACACGTTATACGTTATACGTTATACGTTATACGTTACACGTTATACGTTATACGTTATACGTTTTACGATATACGTTATACGTTATCCGTGCTACGTTATACGTTATACGTTATACGTTATACGTTATACGTTCTACGTTATACGATATACGTTATACGTTATTCGTTATACGTTCTTCGTTACACGTTATACGTTATACGTTATGCGTTATACGTTTTACGTTATTCGTTATACGTTACACGTTATACGTTATACGTTATACGTTATACGTTTTACGATATACGTTAGACGTTATACGTTCTACGTTATACGTAATATGTAATGCGTCATACGTTTTACGTTATTCGTTATACGTTATACGTTATACGTTATTCGTTATACGTTATACGTTATACGTTATACGTTATACGTTATACGTAATACGTTATACGTTATACGTTATACGTTATACGTTATACGTTATACGTTATACGTTATACGTTGTACGTTATACGTTATACGTTATACGTTTTACGATATACGTTATACGTTATACGTTCTACGTTATACGTAATATGTAATGCGTCATACGTTTTACGTTATTCGTTATACGTTATACGTTATACGTTATACGTTATACGTTCTACGTTATACGATATACGTTATACGTTATTCGTTATACGTTCTTCGTTACACGTTATACGTTATACGTTATACGGTATACGTTATACGTTATACGTTATACGTTATACGTTATACGTTATACGGTATACGTTATGCGGTATACGTTATACGTTATTCGTTATACGTTCTTCGTTACACGTTATACGTTAAACGTTACGCGTTATACGTTTTACGTTATTCGTTATACGTTATACGTTATACGTTATACGTTATACGTTATACGTTATACGTAATATGTAATGCGTCATACGTTTTACGTTATTCGTTATACGTTTTTCGTTACAAGTTATACGATATACGTCATACGTTATAAGTTATACGTCATAAGTTATACGATACACGTTATACGTTATACGAAATATGTAATACGTAATACGCTTTACGTTATTCGTTATACGTTCTTCGTTACACGTTATACGTTATACGTTATGCGTTATACGTTTTACGTTATTCGTGATACGTTATACGTTATACGTTATACGTTATACGTTATACGTTATACGGTATACGTTATACGTTATTCTTTATACGTTATGCGTTATACGTTATACGTTATACGTTATACGTTATACGTTATACGTTATACGTTATACGTTATACGTTATACGTTACACGTTATACGTTATACGTTATGCGTTATACGTTATACGTTATACGTTATACGTTATACCTTATACGTTATACGTTATACGTTATACGTTATACGTTATACGTTATACGTTATACGTTATACGTTATACGTTATACGTTATACGTTATAAGTTATACGTTATACGTTATACGTTATACGTTATACGTTATACGTTATACGATATACGTTATACGTTATACGTTATACGTTATACGTTATACGTTATACGTTATACGTTATACGTTATACGTTATACGTTATACGTTATGCGTTATACGTTTTACGTTATTCGTTATACGTTATACGTTATACGTTATACGTTATACGTTATACGTCATAGGTTATACGTCATACGTTATTCGTTATGCGTTATACGTTATACGTTATACGTTATACGATATACGTTATACGTTATACGATATACGTTATGCGTTATAAGTTTTACGTTATTCGTTATACGTTATACGTTATACGTTATACGTTATACGTTATACGTTATACGTTATACGTTATACGTTATACGTTATACGTTATACGTTATACGTTCTACGTTATACGTTATACGTTATACGTTATACGTTGTACGTTATACGTTATACGATATACGTTATACGTTATACGTTACACGTTATACGTTATGCGTTATACGTTATACGTTATACGTTATACGTTATACGTTATACGTTATACGTTATACGTTTTACGTTATACATCATAGGTTATACGTTATACGGTATACGTTATACGTTATACGTTATACGTTATACGTTATACGTTATACGTTATACGTTATCCGTTATACGTTATACGTTATACGTTATACGTTATACGTTATACGTTATACGTTATACGTTATACGTTATACGTTATACGTTATACGTTATACGTTATACGTTATACGTTATACGTTATACGTTATACGTTATACGTTATACGTTATACGTTATACGTTATACGTTATACGTTATACGTTATACGTTATACGTTATACGTTATACGTTATACGTTATACGTTATACGTTATACGATATACGTTATACGTTATTCGTTATACGTTCTTCGTTACACGTTATACGTTATACGTTATGCGTTATACGTTTTACGTTATTCGTTATACGTTATACGTTATACGTTCTACGTTATACGTTATACGTTATACGTTATACGTAATATGTAATGCGTCATACGTTTTACGTTATTCGTTATACGTTTTTCGTTACACGTTATACGTTATACGTTATGCGTTATACGTTTTACGTTATACGTTATACGTTATACGTTATACGTTATACGTTATACGTTATACGTTATACGTTATACGATATACGTTATACGTTATTCGTTATACGTTCTTCGTTACACGTTATACGTTATACGTTATGCGTTATACGTTTTACGTTATTCGTTATACGTTATACGTTATACGTTATACGTTATACGTTATACGTTATACGTTATACGTTATACGTTATACGTTATACGTTATACGTTATACGTTATACGTTATACGTTATACGTTATACGTTATACGTTATACGTTATACGTTATACGTTATACGTTATACGTTATACGTTATACGTTATACGTTATTCGATATACGTTATACGTTATTCGTTACACGTTCTTCGTTACACGTTATACGTTATACGTTATGCGTTATACGTTTTACGTTATTCGTTATACGTTATACGTTATACGTTATACGTTATACGTTATACGTTATACGTTATACGTTATACGTTATACGTAATATGTAATGCGTCATACGTTTTACGTTATTCGTTATACGTTTTTCGTTACACGTTGTACGTTATACGTTATGCGTTATACGTTTTACGTTATTCGTGATACGTTATACGTTATACGTTATACGTTATACGTTATACGTTATACGTTATACGTTATACGTTATACGTTATACGTTATACGTTATACGTTATACGTTATACGTTATACGTTATACGTTATACGTTATACGTTATACGTTATACGTTATACGTTATACGTTATACGTTATACGTTATACGTTATACGTTATACGTTATACGTTATACGTTATACGTTATACGTTATACGTTATACGTTATACGTTATACGTTATACGTTATACGATTTACGTTATACGTTATACATCATAGGTTATACGTTATACGTTATACGTTATACGTTATACGTTATACGTTATACGTTATACGTTATACGTTATACGTTATACGTTATCCGTTATACGTTATACGTTATACGTTATACGTTATACGTTATACGTTATACGTTATACGTTATACGTTATACGTTATACGTTATACGTTATACGTTATACGTTATACGTTATACGTTATACGTTATACGTCATACGTTATACGTTATACGTTATACGTTATACGTTATACGTTATACGTTATACGTTATTCGTTATACGTTCTTCGTTAAACTTTATACGTTATACGTTATACGTTATACGTTATACGTTATTCGTTATCCGTTATACGTTATACGTTATACGTTATACGTTATACGTTATACGTTATACGTTATACGTTATACGTTATACGTTATACGTTATACGTTATACGTTATACGTTATACGTTATACGTTATACGTTATACGTTATACGTTATACGTTATACGTTATACGTTATACGTTATACGTTATACGTTATACGTTATACGTTATACGTTATACGTTATACGTTATACGTTATACGATATACGTTATACGTTATACGTTATACGCTATACGTTATACGTTATACGTTATACGTTATACGTTATACGTTATACGTCATACGAAATATGTAATACGTAATACGTTTTACGTTATTCGTTATAAGTTCTTCGTTACACGTTATACGTTATACGTTATGCGTTATACGTTTTACGTTATTCGTGATACGTTATACGTTATACGTTATACGTTATACTTTATTCGTTATACCTTATACGTTATACGTTATACGTTATACGGTATACGATATACGTTATACGTTATACGTTATACGTTATCCGTTATACGTTATACGTTATACGTTATACGTTATACGTCATACGTTATACGTTATACGTTATACGTTATACGTTATACGATATACGTTATACATTATACGTTATACGTTATACGTCATAGGTTATACGTTATACGTTATTCTTTATGCGGTATACGTTATACGATATACGTTATACGTTATACGGTATACGATATACGTTATGCGTTATACGTTTTACGTTATACGTTATACGTTATACGTTATACGTTATACGTTATACGTTATACGTTATACGTTATACGTTATACGTCATACGTTATACGTTACATGTTATGCGTTATACGTTTTACGTTATTCGTTATACGTTCTTCGTTACACGTTATACGTTATACGTTATGCGTTATACGTTTTACGTTATTCGTGATACGTCATACGTTATACGTCATACGGTATACGTTATACGTTATACGTTATACGTTACACGTTATACGTTATACGTTATACGTTATACGTTATACGTTATACGTTATACGTTATACGTTATACGTTATACGTTATACGTTATACGTTATACGTTATACGTTATACGTTATACGTCATACGTTATACGTTATACGTTATACGTTATACGTTATACGATATACGTTATACGTTATACGTTATACGTCATAGGTTATACGTTATACGTTATTCTTTATGCGTTATACGTTATACGATATACGTTATACGTTATACGGTATAAGTTCTTCGTTACACGTTATACGTTATACGTTATGCGTTATACGTTTTACGTTATTCGTTATACGTTATACGTTATACGTTATACGTTATACGTTTTCCGTTATACGTTATACGTTATACGTTATACGTTATACTTTATTCGTTATACCTTATACGTTATACGTTATACGTTATACGGTATACGATATACGTTATACGTTATACGTTATACGTTATCCGTTATACGTTATACGTTATACGTTATACGTTATACGTTATACGTCATACGTTATACGTTATACGTTATACGTTATACGTTATACGATATACGTTATACATTATACGTTATACGTTATACGTCATAGGTTATACGTTATACGTTATTCTTTATGCGTTATACGTTATACGATATACGTTATACGTTATACGGTATACGATATACGTTATGCGTTATACGTTTTACGTTATACGTTATACGTTATACGTTATACGTTATACGTTATACGTTATACGTTATACGTTATACGTTATACGTTATACGTTACATGTTATGCGTTATACGTTTTACGTTATTCGTTATACGTTCTTCGTTACACGTTATACGTTATACGTTATGCGTTATACGTTTTACGTTATTCGTGATACGTTATACGTTATACGTCATACGGTATACGCTATACGTTATACGTTATACGTTATACGTTATACGTTATACGTTATACGTTATACGTTATACGTTATACGTTATACGTTATACGTTATACGTTATACGTTATACGTTATACGTTATACGTTATACGTTATACGTTATACGTTATACGTTATACGTTATACGTTATACGTTATGCGTTATACGTTATTCGTTATACGTTCTTCGTTACACGTTATACGTTATACGTTATGCGTTATACGATTTGCGTTATTCGTTGTACGTTGAACGTTATACGTTATAGGTTATACGTTATACGTTATACGTTATACGTTATACTTTATTCGTTATACCTTATACGTTATACGTTATACGTTATACGGTATACGATATACGTTATACGTTATACGTTATACGTTATCCGTTATACGTTTTACGTTATACGTTATACGTTATACGTCATACGTTATACGTTATACGTTATACGTTATACGTTATACGATATACGTTATACATTATACGTTATACGTTATACGTTATACGTCATAGGTTATACGTTATACGTTATTCTTTATGCGGTATAGGTTATACGATATACGTTATACGTTATACGGTATACGATATACGTTATGCGTTATACGTTTTACGTTATACGTTATACGTTATACGTTATACGTTATACGTTATACGTTATACGTTATACGTTATACGTTATACGTTATACGTTATACGTTACATGTTATACGTTATACGCTATACGTTATACGTTATACGTTATACGTTATACGTTATACGTTATACGTTATACGTTATACGTCATACGAAATATGTAATACGTAATACGTTTTACGTTATTCGTTATAAGTTCTTCGTTACACGTTATACGTTATACGTTATGCGTTATACGTTTTACGTTAATCGTGATACGTTATACGTTATACGTTATACGTTATACTTTATTCGTTATACCTTATACGTTATACGTTATACGTTATACGGTATACGATATACGTTATACGTTATACGTTATACGTTATCCGTTATACGTTATACGTTATACGTTATACGTTATACGTCATACGTTATACGTTATACGTTATACGTTATACGTTATACGATATACGTTATACATTATACGTTATACGTTATACGTCATAGGTTATACGTTATACGTTATTCTTTATGCGGTATACGTTATACGATATACGTTATACGTTATACGGTATACGATATACGTTATGCGTTATACGTTTTACGTTATACGTTATACGTTATACGTTATACGTTATACGTTATACGTTATACGTTATACGTTATACGTTATACGTCATACGTTATACGTTACATGTTATGCGTTATACGTTTTACGTTATTCGTTATACGTTCTTCGTTACACGTTATACGTTATACGTTATGCGTTATACGTTTTACGTTATTCGTGATACGTCATACGTTATACGTCATACGGTATACGTTATACGTTATACGTTATACGTTATACGTTACACGTTATACGTTATACGTTATACGTTATACGTTATACGTTATACGTTATACGTTATACGTTATACGTTATACGTTATACGTTATACGTTATACGTTATACGTTATACGTCATACGTTATACGTTATACGTTATACGTTATACGTTATACGATATACGTTATACGTTATACGTTATACGTCATAGGTTATACGTTATACGTTATTCTTTATGCGTTATACGTTATACGATATACGTTATACGTTATACGGTATAAGTTCTTCGTTACACGTTATACGTTATACGTTATGCGTTATACGTTTTACGTTATTAGTTATACGTTATACGTTATACGTTATACGTTATACGTTATACGTTTTCCGTTATACGTTATACGTTATACGTTATACGTTATACTTTATTCGTTATACCTTATACGTTATACGTTATACGTTATACGGTATACGATATACGTTATACGTTATACGTTATACGTTATCCGTTATACGTTATACGTTATACGTTATACGTTATACGTTATACGTCATACGTTATACGTTATACGTTATACGTTATACGTTATACGATATACGTTATACATTATACGTTATACGTTATACGTCATAGGTTATACGTTATACGTTATTCTTTATGCGGTATACGTTATACGATATACGTTATACGTTATACGGTATACGATATACGTTATGCGTTATACGTTTTACGTTATACGTTATACGTTATACGTTATACGTTATACGTTATACGTTATACGTTATACGTTATACGTTATACGTTATACGTTACATGTTATGCGTTATACGTTTTACGTTATTCGTTATACGTTCTTCGTTACACGTTATACGTTATACGTTATGCGTTATACGTTTTACGTTATTCGTGATACGTTATACGTTATACGTCATACGGTATACGCTATACGTTATACGTTATACGTTATACGTTATACGTTATACGTTATACGTTATACGTTATACGTTATACGTTATACGTTATACGTTATACGTTATACGTTATACGTTATACGTTATACGTTATACGTTATACGTTATACGTTATACGTTATACGTTATACGTTATACGTTATGCGTTATACGTTATTCGTTATACGTTCTTCGTTACACGTTATACGTTATACGTTATGCGTTATACGATTTGCGTTATTCGTTGTACGTTGAACGTTATACGTTATAGGTTATACGTTATACGTTATACGTTATACGTTATACTTTATTCGTTATACCTTATACGTTATACGTTATACGTTATACGGTATACGATATACGTTATACGTTATACGTTATACGTTATCCGTTATACGTTTTACGTTATACGTTATACGTTATACGTCATACGTTATACGTTATACGTTATACGTTATACGTTATACGATATACGTTATACATTATACGTTATACGTTATACGTTATACGTCATAGGTTATACGTTATACGTTATTCTTTATGCGGTATAGGTTATACGATATACGTTATACGTTATACGGTATACGATATACGTTATGCGTTATACGTTTTACGTTATACGTTATACGTTATACGTTATACGTTATACGTTATACGTTATACGTTATACGTTATACGTTATACGTTATACGTTATACGTTACATGTTATGCGTTATACGTTTTACGTTATTCGTTATACGTTATTCGTTATACGTTATACGTTATACGTTATGCGTTATACGTTTTACGTTATTCGTGATACGTCATACGTTATACGTCATACGGTATACGTTATACGTTATACGTTATACGTTACACGTTATACGTTATACGTTATACGTTATACGTTATACGTTATACGTTATACGTTATACGTTATACGTTATACGTTATACGTTATACGTTATACGTTATACGTCATACGTTATACGTTATACGTTATACGTTATACGTTATACGATATACGTTATACGTTATACGTTATACGTCATAGGTTATACGTTATACGTTATTCTTTATGCGTTATACGTTATACGATATACGTTATACGTTATACGGTATAAGTACTTCGTTACACGTTATACGTTATACGTTATGCGTTATACGTTTTACGTTATTCGTTATACGTTATACGTTATACGTTATACGTTATACGTTATACGTTATACGTTATACGTTATACGTTATACGTTATACGTTATACGTTATACGTTATACGTTATACGTTTTCCGTTATACGTTATACGTTATACGTTATACGTTATACTTTATTCGTTATACCTTATACGTTATACGTTATACGTTATACGTTATACGTTATACGTTATACGTTATACGTTATACGTTATACGTTATACGTTATACGTTATACGTTATACGTTATACGTTATACGATATACGTTATACGTTATTCGTTATACGTTCTTCGTTACACGTTATACGTTATACGTTATGCGTTATACGTTTTACGTTATTCGTTATACGTTATACGTTATACGTTATACGTTATACGTTATACGTTATACGTTATACGTAATATGTAATGCGTCATACGTTTTACGTTATTCGTTATACGTTTTTCGTTACACGTTATACGTTATACGTTATGCGTTATACGTTTTACGTTATTCGTGATACGTTATACGTTATACGTTATACGTTATACGTTATACGTTATACGTTATACGTTATACGTTATACGTTATACGTTATACGTTATACGTTATACGTTATACGTTATACGTTATACGTTATACGTTATACGTTATACGTTATACGTTATACGTTATACGTTATACGTTATACGTTATACGTTATACGTTATACGTTATACGTTATACGTTATACGTTATCCGTTATACGTTATACGTTATACGTTATACGTTATACGTTATACGTTATACGTTATACGTTATACGTTATACGTTATACGTTATACGTTATACGTTATACGTTATACGTTATACGTTATACGTTATACGTTATACGTTATACGTTATACGTTATACGTTATACGTTATACGTTATACGTTATACGTTATACGTTATACGTTATACGTTATACGTTTTACGTTATACGTTATACGTTATACGTTATACGGTATACGATATACGTTATACGTTATACGTTATACGTTATCCGTTATACGTTATACGTTATACGTTATACGTTATACGTCATACGTTATACGTTATACGTTATACGTTATACGTTATACGATATACGTTATACATTATACGTTATACGTTATACGTCATAGGTTATACGTTATACGTTATTCTTTATGCGGTATACGTTATACGATATACGTTATACGTTATACGGTATACGATATACGTTATGCGTTATACGTTTTACGTTATACGTTATACGTTATACGTTATACGTTATACGTTATACGTTATACGTTATACGTTATACGTTATACGTTATACGTTACATGTTATGCGTTATACGTTTTACGTTATTCGTTATACGTTCTTCGTTACACGTTATACGTTATACGTTATGCGTTATACGTTATACGTTATACGTTATACGTTATACGTTATACGTTATACGTCATACGTTATACGTTACATGTTATGCGTTATACGTTTTACGTTATTCGTTATACGTTCTTCGTTACACGTTATACGTTATACGTTATGCGTTATACGTTTTACGTTATTCGTGATACGTCATACGTTATACGTCATACGGTATACGTTATACGTTATACGTTATACGTTACACGTTATACGTTATACGTTATACGTTATACGTTATACGTTATACGTTATACGTTATACGTTATACGTTATACGTTATACGTTATACGTTATACGTTATACGTCATACGTAATACGTTATACGTTATACGTTATACGTTATACGATATACGTTATACGTTATACGTTATACGTCATAGGTTATACGTTATACGTTATTCTTTATGCGTTATACGTTATACGATATACGTTATACGTTATACGGTATAAGTTCTTCGTTACACGTTATACGTTATACGTTATGCGTCATACGTTTTACGTTATTCGTTATACGTTATACGTTATACGTTATACGTTATACGTTATACGTTATACGTTATACGTTATACGTTATACGTTATACGTTATACGTTATACGTTATACGTTATACGTTTTCCGTTATACGTTATACGTTATACGTTATACGTTATACTTTATTCGTTATACCTTATACGTTATACGTTATACGTTATACGGTATACGATATACGTTATACGTTATACGTTATACGTTATCCGTTATACGTTATACGTTATACGTTATACGTTATACGTCATACGTTATACGTTATACGTTATACGTTATACGTTATACGATATACGTTATACATTATACGTTATACGTTATACGTCATAGGTTATACGTTATACGTTATTCTTTATGCGGTATACGTTATACGATATACGTTATACGTTATACGGTATACGATATACGTTATGCGTTATACGTTTTACGTTATACGTTATACGTTATACGTTATACGTTATACGTTATACGTTATACGTTATACGTTATACGTTATACGTTATACGTTACATGTTATGCGTTATACGTTTTACGTTATTCGTTATACGTTCTTCGTTACACGTTATACGTTATACGTTATGCGTTATACGTTTTACGTTATTCGTGATACGTTATACGTTATACGTCATACGGTATACGTTATACGTTATACGTTATACGTTATACGTTATACGTTATACGTTATACGTTATACGTTATACGTTATACGTTATACGTTATACGTTATACGTTATACGTTATACGTTATACGTTATACGTTATACGTTATACGTTATACGTTATACGTTATACGTTATGCGTTATACGTTATTCGTTATACGTTCTTCGTTACACGTTATACGTTATACGTTATGCGTTATACGATTTGCGTTATTCGTTGTACGTTGTACGTTATACGTTATAGGTTATACGTTATACGTTATACGTTATACGTTATACTTTATTCGTTATACCTTATACGTTATACGTTATACGTTATACGGTATACGATATACGTTATACGTTATACGTTATACGTTATACGTTATACGTTATACGTTATACGTTATACGTTATACGTTTTCCGTTATACGTTATACGTTATACGTTATACGTTATACTTTATTCGTTATACCTTATACGTTATACGTTATACGTTATACGGTATACGATATACGTTATACGTTATACGTTATACGTTATCCGTTATACGTTATACGTTATGCGTTATACGTTATACGTCATACGTTATACGTTATACGTTATACGTTATACGTTATACGATATACGTTATACATTATACGTTATACGTTATACGTCATAGGTTATACGTTATACGTTATTCTTTATGCGATATACGTTATACGATATACGTTATACGTTATACGGTATACGATATACGTTATGCGTTATACGTTTTACGTTATACGTTATACGTTATACGTTATACGTTATACGTTATACGTTATACGTTATACGTTATACGTTATACGTTATACGTTACATGTTATGCGTTATACGTTTTACGTTATTCGTTATACGTTCTTCGTTACACGTTATACGTTATACGTTATGCGTTATACGTTTTACGTTATTCGTGATACGTTATACGTTATACGTCATACGGTATACGTTATACGTTATACGTTATACGTTATACGTTATACGTTATACGTTATACGTTATACGTTATACGTTATACGTTATACGTTATACGTTATACGTTATACGTTATACGTTATACGTTATACGTTATACGTTATACGTTATACGTTATACGTTATACGTTATACGTTATGCGTTATACGTTATTCGTTATACGTTCTTCGTTACACGTTATACATTATACGTTATGCGTTATACGATTTGCGTTATTCGTTGTACGTTGTACGTTATACGTTATAGGTTATACGTTATACGTTATACGTTATACGTTATACTTTATTCGTTATACCTTATACGTTATACGTTATACGTTATACGGTATACGATATACGTTATACGTTATACGTTATACGTTATACGTTATACGTTATACGTTAAACGTTATACGTTATACGTTATACGTTATACGTTATACGTTATACGTTATTCGTTATACGTTCTTCGTTAAACTTTATACGTTATACGTTATACGTTATACGTTATACGTTATACGTTATACGTTATACGTTATACGTTATACGTTATACGTTATACGTTATACGTTATACGTTTTACGTTATACGTTATACATCATAGGTTATACGTTATACGTTATACGTTATACGTTATACGTTATACGTTATACGTTATACGTTATACGTTATACGTTATCCGTTATACGTTATACGTTATACGTTATACGTTATACGTTATACGTTATACGTTATACGTTATACGTTATACGTTATACGTTATACGTTATACGTTATACGTTATACGTTATACGTTATACGATATACGTTATACATTATACGTTATACGTTATACGTCATAGGTTATACGTTATACGTTATTCTTTATGCGGTATACGTTATACGATATACGTTATACGTTATACGGTATACGATATACGTTATGCGTTATACGTTTTACGTTATACGTTATACGTTATACGTTATACGTTATACGTTATACGTTATACGTTATACGTTATACGTTACATGTTATGCGTTATACGTTTTACGTTATTCGTTATACGTTCTTCGTTACACGTTATACGTTATACGTTATGCGTTATACGTTATACGTTATACGTTATACGTTATACGTTATACGTTATACGTCATACGTTATACGTTACATGTTATGCGTTATACGTTTTACGTTATTCGTTATACGTTCTTCGTTACACGTTATACGTTATACGTTATGCGTTATACGTTTTACGTTATTCGTGATACGTCATACGTTATACGTCATACGGTATACGTTATACGTTATACGTTATACGTTACACGTTATACGTTATACGTTATACGTTATACGTTATACGTTATACGTTATACGTTATACGTTATACGTTATACGTTATACGTTATACGTTATACGTTATACGTCATACGTTATACGTTATACGTTATACGTTATACGTTATACGATATACGTTATACGTTATACGTTATACGTCATAGGTTATACGTTATACGTTATTCTTTATGCGTTATACGTTATACGATATACGTTATACGTTATACGGTATAAGTACTTCGTTACACGTTATACGTTATACGTTATGCGTTATACGTTTTACGTTATTCGTTATACGTTATACGTTATACGTTATACGTTATACGTTATACGTTATACGTTATACGTTATACGTTATACGTTATACGTTATATGTTATACGTTATACGTTTTCCGTTATACGTTATACGTTATACGTTATACGTTATACTTTATTCGTTATACCTTATACGTTATACGTTATACGTTATACGTTATACGTTATACGTTATACGTTATACGTTATACGTTATACGTTATACGTTATACGTTATACGTTATACGTTATACGTTATACGTTATACGTTATACGTAATATGTAATGCGTCATACGTTTTACGTTATTCGTTATACGTTTTTCGTTACACGTTATACGTTATACGTTATGCGTTATACGTTTTACGTTATTCGTGATACGTTATACGTTATACGTTATACGTTATACGTTATACGTTATACGATATACGTTATACGTTATACGTTATACGTCATAGGTTATACGTTATACGTTATTCTTTATGCGTTATACGTTATACGATATACGTTATACGTTATGCGGTATAAGTTCTTCGTTACACGTTATACGTTATACGTTATACGGTATACGATATACGTTATACGTTATACGTTATACGTTATCCGTTATACGTTATACGTTATACGTTATACGTTATACGTCATACGTTATACGTTATACGTTATACGTTATACGTTATACGATATACGTTATACATTATACGTTATACGTTATACGTCATAGGTTATACGTTATACGTTATTCTTTATGCGGTATACGTTATACGATATACGTTATACGTTATACGGTATACGATATACGTTATGCGTTATACGTTTTACGTTATACGTTATACGTTATACGTTATACGTTATACGTTATACGTTATACGTTATACGTTATACGTTATACGTTATACGTTACATGTTATGCGTTATACGTTTTACGTTATTCGTTATACGTTCTTCGTTACACGTTATACGTTATACGTTATGCGTTATACGTTTTACGTTATTCGTGATACGTTATACGTTATACGTCATACGGTATACGTTATACGTTATACGTTATACGTTATACGTTATACGTTATACGTTATACGTTATACGTTATACGTTATACGTTATACGTTATACGTTATACGTTATACGTTATACGTTATACGTTATACGTTATACGTTATACGTTATACGTTATGCGTTATACGTTATTCATTATACGTTATACTTTATTCGTTATACCTTATACGTTATACGTTATACGTTATACGGTATACGATATACGTTATACGTTATACGTTATACGTTATACGTTATACGTTATACGTTATACGTTATACGTTATACGTTATACGTTATACGTTATACGTTATACGTTATACGTTACATGTTATGCGTTATACGTTTTACGTTATTCGTTATACGTTCTTCGTTACACGTTATACGTTATACGTTATGCGTTATACGATTTGCGTTATTCGTTGTACGTTGTACGTTATACGTTATAGGTTATACGTTATACGTTATACGTTATACGTTATACTTTATTCGTTATACCTTATACGTTATACGTTATACGTTATACGGTATACGATATACGTTATACGTTATACGTTATACGTTATACGTTATACGTTATACGTTATACGTTATACGTTATACGTTATACGTTATACGTTATACGTTATACGTTACATGTTATGCGTTATACGTTTTACGTTATTCGTTATACGTTCTTCGTTACACGTTATACGTTATACGTTATGCGTTATACGTTATACGTTATACGTTATACGTTATACGTTTTACGTTATACGTTATACGTTATACGTTATACGGTATACGATATACGTTATACGTTATACGTTATACGTTATCCGTTATACGTTATACGTTATACGTTATACGTTATACGTCATACGTTATACGTTATACGTTATACGTTATACGTTATACGTTATACGATATACGTTATACATTATACGTTATACGTTATACGTCATAGGTTATACGTTATACGTTATTCTTTATGCGGTATACGTTATACGATATACGTTATACGTTATACGTTATACGTTTTACGTTATACGTTATACGTTATACGTTATACGGTATACGATATACGTTATACGTTATACGTTATACGTTATCCGTTATACGTTATACGTTATACGTTATACGTTATACGTCATACGTTATACGTTATACGTTATACGTTATACGTTATACGTTATACGATATACGTTATACATTATACGTTATACGTTATACGTCATAGGTTATACGTTATACGTTATTCTTTATGCGGTATACGTTATACGATATACGTTATACGTTATACGTTATACGATATACGTTATGCGTTATACGTTTTACGTTATACGTTATACGTTATACGATATACGTTATACGTTATACGTTATACGTTATACGTTATACGTTATACGTTATACGTTACATGTTATGCGTTATACGTTTTACGTTATTCGTTATACGTTCTTCGTTACACGTTATACGTTATACGTTATGCGTTATACGTTATACGTTATACGTTATACGTTATACGTTATACGTTATACGTCATACGTTATACGTTACATGTTATGCGTTATACGTTATACGTTATACGTTATACGTTATACGTTATACGTTATACGTTATACGTTATACGTTATACGTTTTACGTTATACGTTATACGTTATACGTTATACGTTATACGTTATACGTTATACGTTATACGTTATACGTTATACGTTATACGTTATACGTTATACGTTATACGTTTTACGTTATACGTTATACATCATAGGTTATACGTTATACGTTATACGTTATACGTTATACGTTATACGTTATACGTTATACGTCATAGGTTATACGTTATACGTTATACGTTATACGTTATACGTTATACGTTATACGTTATACGTTATACGTTATACGTTATCCGTTATACGTTATACGTTACACGTTATACGTTATACGTTATACGTTATACGTTATACGTTATACGTTATACGTTATACGTTATACGTTATACGTTATACGTTATACGTTATACGTTATACGTTATACGTTATACGTTATACGTTATACGTTATACGTTATACGTTATACGTTATACGTTATACGTTTTACGTTATACGTTATACATCATAGGTTATACGTTATACGTTATACGTTATACGTTATACGTTATACGTTATACATCATAGGTTATACGTTATACGTTATACGTTATACGTTATACGTTATACGTTATACGTTATACGTTATACGTTATACGTTATACGTTATACGTTACATGTTATGCGTTATACGTTTTACGTTATTCGTTATACGTTCTTCGTTACACGTTATACGTTATACGTTATGCGTTATACGTTATACGTTATACGTTATACGTTATACGTTATACGTTATACGTCATACGTTATACGTTACATGTTATGCGTTATACGTTTTACGTTATTCGTTATACGTTCTTCGTTACACGTTATACGTTATACGTTATGCGTTATACGTTATACGTTATACGTTATACGTTATACGTCATACGTTATACGTTACATGTTATGCGTTATACGTTTTACGTTATTCGTTATACGTTCTTCGTTACACGTTATACGTTATACGTTATGCGTTATACGTTTTACGTTATTCGTGATACGTCATACGTTATACGTCATACGGTATACGTTATACGTTATACGTTATACGTTACACGTTATATGTTATACGTTATACGTTATACGTTATACGTTATACGTTATACGTTATACGTTATACGTTATACGTTATACGTTATACGTTATACGTTATACGTTATACGTCATACGTTATACGTTATACGTTATACGTTATACGTTATACGATATACGTTATACGTTATACGTTATACGTCATAGGTTATACGTTATACGTTATTCTTTATGCGTTATACGTTATACGATATACGTTATACGTTATACGGTATAAGTACTTCGTTACACGTTATACGTTATACGTTATGCGTTATACGTTTTACGTTATTCGTTATACGTTATACGTTATACGTTATACGTTATACGTTATACGTTATACGTTATACGTTATACGTTATACGTTATACGTTATATGTTATACGTTATACGTTTTCCGTTATACGTTATACGTTATACGTTATACGTTATACTTTATTCGTTATACCTTATACGTTATACGTTATACGTTATACGTTATACGTTATACGTTATACGTTATACGTTATACGTTATACGTTATACGTTATACGTTATACGTTATACGTTATACGTTATACGTTATACGTTATACGATATACGTTATACGTTATTCGTTATACGTTCTTCGTTACACGTTATACGTTATACGTTATGCGTTATACGTTTTACGTTATTCGTTATACGTTATACGTTATACGTTATACGTTATACGTTATACGTTATACGTTATACGTAATATGTAATGCGTCATACGTTTTACGTTATTCGTTATACGTTTTTCGTTACACGTTATACGTTATACGTTATGCGTTATACGTTTTACGTTATTCGTGATACGTTATACGTTATACGTTATACGTTATACGTTATACGTTATACGTTATACGTTATACGTTATACGTTATACGTTATACGTTATACGTTATACGTTATACGTTATACGTTATACGTTATACGTTATACGTTATACGTTATACGTTATACGTTATACGTTATACGTTATACGTTATACGTTATACGTTATACGTTATTCGTTATACGTTCTTCGTTAAACTTTATACGTTATACGTTATACGTTATACGTTATACGTTATACGTTATACGTTATACGTTATACGTTATACGTTATACGTTATACGTTATACGTTATACGTTATACGTTATACGTTATACGTTATACGTTATACGTTATACGTTATACGTTATACGTTATACGTTATACGTTATACGTTATACGTTATACGTTATACGTTATACGTTATACGTTATACGTTATACGTTATACGTTATACGTTATACGTTATACGTTATACGTTATACGTTATACGTTATACGTTATACGTTATACGTTATACGTTATACGTTATTCGTTATACGTTCTTCGTTAAACTTTATACGTTATACGTTATACGTTATACGTTATACGTTATACGTTATACGTTATACGTTATACGTTATACGTTATACGTTATACGTTATACGTTATACGTTATACGTTTTACGTTATACGTTATACATCATAGGTTATACGTTATACGTTATACGTTATACGTTATACGTTATACGTTATACGTTATACGTTATACGTTATACGTTATACGTTATACGTTATACGTTATACGTTATACGTTATACGTTATACGTTATACGTTATACGTAATACGTTATACGTTATACGTTTTACGTTATACGTTATACGTTATCCGTTATACGTTATACGTTATACGTTATACGTTATACGTCATACGTTATACGTTATACGTTATACGTTATACGTTATACGATATACGTTATACATTATACGTTATACGTTATACGTCATAGGTTATACGTTATACGTTATTCTTTATGCGGTATACGTTATACGATATACGTTATACGTTATACGGTATACGATATACGTTATGCGTTATACGTTTTACGTTATACGTTATACGTTATACGTTATACGTTATACGTTATACGTTATACGTTATACGTTATACGTTATACGTTATACGTTATACGTTATACGTTATACGTTATACGTTATACGTTATACGTTATACGTTATACGTTATACGATATACGTTATACATTATACGTTATACGTTATACGTCATAGGTTATACGTTATACGTTATTCTTTATGCGGTATACGTTATACGATATACGTTATACGTTATACGGTATACGATATACGTTATGCGTTATACGTTTTACATTATACGTTATACGTTATACGTTATACGTTATACGTTATACGTTATACGTTATACGTTATACGTTACATGTTATGCGTTATACGTTTTACGTTATTCGTTATACGTTCTTCGTTACACGTTATACGTTATACGTTATGCGTTATACGTTATACGTTATACGTTATACGTTATACGTTATACGTTATACGTCATACGTTATACGTTACATGTTATGCGTTATACGTTTTACGTTATTCGTTATACGTTCTTCGTTACACGTTATACGTTATACGTTATGCGTTATACGTTTTACGTTATTCGTGATACGTCATACGTTATACGTCATACGGTATACGTTATACGTTATACGTTATACGTTACACGTTATATGTTATACGTTATACGTTATACGTTATACGTTATACGTTATACGTTATACGTTATACGTTATACGTTATACGTTATACGTTATACGTTATACGTTATACGTTATACGTTATACGTTATACGTCATACGTTATACGTTACATGTTATGCGTTATACGTTTTACGTTATTCGTTATACGTTCTTCGTTACACGTTATACGTTATACGTTATGCGTTATACGTTTTACGTTATTCGTGATACGTCATACGTTATACGTCATACGGTATACGTTATACGTTATACGTTATACGTTACACGTTATACGTTATACGTTATACGTTATACGTTATACGTTATACGTTATACGTTATACGTTATACGTTATACGTTATACGTTATACGTTATACGTTATACGTCATACGTTATACGTTATACGTTATACGTTATACGTTATACGATATACGTTATACGTTATACGTTATACGTCATAGGTTATACGTTATACGTTATTCTTTATGCGTTATACGTTATACGATATACGTTATACGTTATACGGTATAAGTTCTTCGTTACACGTTATACGTTATACGTTATGCGTTATACGTTTTACGTTATTCGTTATACGTTATACGTTATACGTTATACGTTATACGTTATACGTTATACGTTATACGTTATACGTTATACGTTATACGTTATACGTTATACGTTATACGTTATACGTTTTCCGTTATACGTTATACGTTATACGTTATACGTTATACTTTATTCGTTATACCTTATACGTTATACGTTATACGTTATACGGTATACGATATACGTTATACGTTATACGTTATACGTTATCCGTTATACGTTATACGTTATACGTTATACGTTATACGTCATACGTTATACGTTATACGTTATACGTTATACGTTATACGATATACGTTATACATTATACGTTATACGTTATACGT